>NW_015090832.1:2671200-2782059 GCF_001431845.1 Calidris pugnax | reverse complement strand
TGGAATGGGCTGCCCAGGGAGGGGGTTGAGGCCCCATCCCTGGAGGTGTTCAAAAGACGGGTTGATGTAGTGCTGGGAGGTCTGGTTTAGTGATGATGCTCCCTGTTTGTTGTGTGGGTGTCTATTTTTGTCAGTGAGGTTGACGGTTGGACAAGATGATCTTTAAGGTCCCTTCCAACCTAGAAGATTCTGTGATTCTGTGATCTCTCCTCTGCCATCCCAAAGAGTGTCTATAGCAGTTGGAAATGACCAGTTGTTGGAATATGTACGTTCACAGAATCGCTCCCATCCGTGGCACTAACGGCGTCGCGGTGCTGGCTTCAACACCCCTTGGAAGGAAGGCACGAGCATGACATGAGAATTAAGCAGATCTCTCCTCTGCCATCCCAAAGAGTGTCTATAGCAGTTGGAAATGACCAGTTGTTGGAATATGTACGTTCACAGAATCGCTCCCATCCGTGGCACTAACGGCGTCGCGGTGCTGGCTTCAACACCCCTTGGAAGGAAGGCACGAGCATGACATGAGAATTAAGCAGCTGGTCATAAATTGTAGCTAGACCCTTTCTAAAAGTGTGGTTTTGGAATACGTTGCAAGCAGAACTCAGCTGCAGGGATTTGAAGGTCTCTCGGTCTAGTTAAGGGAGTGACTGGGAAAAGAAACTGGTTGTCACAGAGTTCCCATCTCTGCCACCTTTTCACCCACCACCCACCTTTTTCACCTCCCACTCCTTGAAAACTCCCCATTTGTTTCACCTTATCATTACGGTTGTGACTTATTCTACTTTGCTCTAAGTAATTATCCAGTCCTGGTATTCTTAGCAATTGAAAGTGTTGGTGGTTTGGTTTGTGTGTTGTTTTCCTTCTGCCAACATGGCATGTTGTGACGAGACAGTCCCTTTAGATGCTGTTGAGTACAGGGAATTGGCTGGTGCCCATCGTACAGAGATTCCTCCCCCATGGGGACTTGTAGCTGATGAAAATGGGAGTTGCTGCTGCTCCTGAATCCTGAGAAAAATGGACAGGTCTCCAGTGGTTTGGGGCAATGAGGATATTTCAATAGTGCCCTCAAAGCCAACGCTTCCTCAACTGATAGCTGCTTCTGCTAGATCTCCAAGTTAAACTGGAAATTTCAATGTTTCTTTTTTTATTTTTGTTTTTGAAAGGCAAGTTTCCAAAAGAACACAGAGAATTTATCTGGCTGATTGCACAGACGCCAAAGGAAGCCCCAGTCACAAATGGGGGAAGTCCTACCTGCGAGAGCGGTGCTTTTCTCTGCTGCTCGGGCTAATTCTGCAGCCCCGTGGCTGTGTAGAGGAAGCCTCTCTTCTACCTAATATTTTGATTACCTTGTTTATTTTTATAGAGATAACTTATGTTTTGTCAGGAACTAGCGTGTATGTTAGCCTAATCTCTTCCACTTACTCCATTTGTAGATAACAGCAGAAGTAGACAGAGGAAGAGGTAATAAAAATAAATGCACGTGCAGGATGGTAAAATAAACAGTTAAATAAATATTTTATTTATATATAATAAAATAAACTTGGGAAAAAACACACATTTTACTTTTGTTTGACACAAAAGAAGTGGTTTACCTCCTTTGTAATCTCACTTTCATTAGCATATTCAATTATGCTTTTGTATTTAATCATCAAAACACTCAATAATGTACATTTTGTTCCTAGACATGGAATACCACTGCTATGTGTATCCATGATAGATGTTTTTAATAAAACCAGTAATTACCCTTTATTGTTGCTTTAAATTATTATTTTAAGTTTGTTAGGGAACAATAGTTTTAGGTATAAGAGAAAGAAAGCTTTCATTTTACCGTTTCGTAACATAGTGAAAAAAAAATACCCATTTAAACAGATGCTAATAAACCTGTTTTAAAAAGTAGTGCTTAATTATCTTGAAGTTGTTTACAAGTGAGGGTTTGGCAGCTGGGGGGTGCCTGGAGTGAGCACAGGTAGGCTCTGCTCGGCGGGCACTGGGTTGTGGCCCTGATCTCCTGCAGCTTGGCTTTTCCTTCACCTTGGGCATTGGCCACCGTGTGGATTTCTACACGGTGTGACAGGCACATTTGGTGACAAATTGAAAGGTCTGCCGAGTTCCTTAAACATCAGGTAGATCTAAAAGCATTTGGGTAGATTTTTCTTTCTTTTTTCCTTTTTTTAAATTTTTTTTTGCTTTGTTTAAGAAGGTTTGAACTATGAGATCAGAGGATGTTTAATGGGGTTTGTAATAGAACAAAACCAGATCAGTCAAAAAAAGAAGTAAATGTGCTGTGAACCAAAGTAAATGGTCATATTAACTCTTGAGGGAGCTCAGGCCCTGGTTTATCTAAGCATAAACTCCATTATCTAACTTATTTCATCTTCTTTTTATAACGGTTTCATCTGTGTGGCAGGGCTCCTCCTCCTTCACTGCTCAGAGAATGTCATAAAATAGCTGATTTCAGTTCATCAGCCATAATGACACCTGTTTCTTTGTGTGTGACTTGGGGTTTAGTTGATTGTAGGTATCTCACCAAGCAGGTTGTTTGTTCTGTGGTGATTTTATTGTGACAGTCTCGCTCCTTTTTTCTCTTTTCTCTGTTGCAAGTCTTCTCTCAGAACATGCCTTTCTGTATAATTGCCCCCTTTCAGCTTTGTCTGCACTGTCTTTGGACCAGTGATGATACCCGAACTAGTTTAGAAAAATAGAAAAATTAGATCCAAATATTAGGGAGATGTTCTTGCTGCAGAAAAGGGCAAAGTCAAAACATTTCTGCTGTATCAAAAGACTAGTGAGCTCTGTTAAATCAGTGTTTTTCGCGTCTGAAAAGGCGTTGAGCTGTGCTGGGCAGCAGCTGTGTGAGCTGGGACACCCAGCAAAGGAGCTCTGGCACAAAGACGTGCTGCCCTTCGGAGGGGACAGAGTTGTCCATCATCCTGAGATGTCCACGTAGGGGACACCGAGAGGGAAGGTGCCTACAGAACAACTCCTCTGTCACAGCCTCTGCAAAGATGAGCAGCAGGCGCTGGAGAGGTGGTTGTTTTAACCTGAACCATTGCACATGTGAACTGTGCATTTAAGACAAAGCCCTTGAATTCTTTTGCTCTCCTTATCTTGCTCTTTTTTTTGATAGTGGGTGTGTTTCCTTCAACCTGTTTCACCCTGTGGAAATTTAAGGAGGAAGACGAAGAATAGGGAAAAAAGACAAGACAGAGAAGGCTTCAGCTCTGCTCTAATACCTAGAGTAAAATCATTGTCAGACAAATTGCTTTACTGCTTGGTTTTCCAATCTGTAGAACAAGAATGATGTCTTTGAGAAACACAAAGAGAACAGCCTGAACTGCTGATTCAACACCATTAGGAGTTTTGATGATGTTGAATGAAAAGTGGCCACTGTCTCGGTTTATTGTGAGACTGAAATATTCTGTGGAGTTCTCAGCCGTTCTGTGATACTACCAAGTTTATAGTTTGTAAATTAAAATGAATTTAAATATTTTCTGGGCTACAGAGAGAGTTTGTACCATGCTGGTAGTTGGGAGGACACGAGTTTTAGTCTTATTATCAACTACCAATGCACCAAGTCTTCTCCTTATCTCCTCCCAGTCTGCCTGGACCTTACTGGGGTGCCCAGGTGTTGGTTGCCCTGCTCTGGTTGGCGTGACTGGCTGATGAGCTCAGGTGTGCTGAGAGGAAAGCAGGAATCAAATTCTCACCTGTTTTCCTTCTCTTTCTTTGTCTGAAAACATCAGTTTAGGACTCTCAGAAAGCTGCTGTACCTGTCACACTCATTTTATTTCCCCTAGTGCATTCTTGGTCTCCTGTAACCTCCTGCTGGGAAACAGAATGTGATCAGTGGACACCTGCACTGCTAATAAACCCTGCCTCCTGCTCTCCCTGGGTCAGGAGACATGGGCACGGGGCCTCAGCCACGTACGGACGTCTTCTGCTCAATGTCCTGTCTTTACTGACAGCACCATTTCTTGTAATTAGGCTCCTGCAGCAGGTCGTTAACCCGGGGGCAACAGCCGATTGTCTCCATTTAACTTCACTGCTCAACTTGAGCTTCGTGTTCCAACCCCAGTGTCTCGCCAGCGCTTCCTTTCCTCTCTGCTCTTCTCTTGATGGAGGGGTAGAAAGCAGAGACAATTGTTATTAATAGGCTAAATCAACCTTTGCCTTTCTACGCCTCACCTTGACTCCAGTGAGCAAAATGAGATCTGTAACGCTCAATGAAGAAAGAGGAAAACCAGTCATAAAAGTCACCTTTTCTTTTAAAATTGTGGTAGCAGAAAATGCAATCTATGAACATTGCAGTTCACTTTTGGGTCAAAAAGGACTGGTAGCTCAGCTGAGGGGTCTCAGGGGAGAGCTTTTTTCCACTCGGGCCATTAGCACGTCATCATTTCATACTTCAGAAAGGTTCCTCGTCCCTAATACGAGAGACTTCAGAGAGGTTCCTGTCCTGCTGAGTGTTTGCACCAACCGACCAGAGTAATGAGAGGTATCAAAGCATTGGTGGGAGATGTGGTATTAAAAAAATACTGTCTGTCCTGCTGAGTGTTTGCACCAACCGACCGCAGTAATGAGAGGTGTCAAAGCATTGGTGGGAGATGTGGTAGTAAGAAAATACTGCTCAGTTGCTGATTTTGATGCAAACTTTCAAAATGTAATTAATAGTTCAGCCAGGCTGAAATGAAAATACAACATTTGCACAGAAATCCAGGAGGCTGCAATTTCCTTTGTGTGGGTTCAAGAGCAGCTTTAATCCATCGGTGGCGGCTCTTTCATTGCTCCGGCCTCGCAATAGTTTCCTTTGGTTTTTTCCAAGGTCTCAGAACACTTAGTAAATTTTCCTTTGGTTTATGCAGGTTATACCAGGACTACTTGTCTATGCTGTCCAGGTATTCACATTGGGCCAGTCTGTTTCTGTCTTGCTTTGGTAGGAATTTGTGTACGGCTGATGTTGAGATTCATATTAGCAGCTTTTCTTTCACAAGCCAAGGGCAAGGTTAATAATTCTCAGTTTTTTTCTTGCATTATTTGGAAGCTATAATTCCAGGAATACAAAAGGAATACAGTTTCAAGTACTCACCACTACTAGAAGATTGCAGATCAATTATAAACATTTTCAGTTTTCTTGTTTTGGGGGAAAATGAGTCATTGCAACATAACGAAAAGCAAGTGATGTTAGACAGCAGAGTGCCAGGGATTTTGAGATTGTATACGTACAAAGCTAAACTGTGGAAGGAATGAAATGGAGAAGGTAGTAGGACCACGGTCCTTTGAAAACAACAGTACAAAAATCTCATCTTTGAAAATGAGTTTCAATGGCTTACACTGCAGAGAAAATCAGTGTGGCAACTGGAAAACATTTTCAAAATTACAGAGTCTCGGCTTTCAGAGAAAGGAGATGGAAACTGAGAGAAGGGAGCCAGAGAAATAATATTAATGTTTCCAGGTCCAACTTTTATTTGTTGATTCAATTCCAGTTTGGTTTCTTCTTCTCTGAACCTAAAGTTTCAATAGCTTTTACTTATTTATTCCTCCTTTGCTCAAAAATCTAGAAGGCCATTAGATGTCCAGTCTCGGCGTCTGCTGCTGGAGACTCCTCAGGCTGTGGGTATTTCTGAAATCTCCATCCCCTTCCTTCTCCCTCTGTGAGCTGCAGCATCCTGATCTCATTTTATTCACTGAAAAATCTCACATTTTGGGATTATCAGCCTGGGATCGGACAGTTCTTGGGAGAATGTGGTGTCTTCTGTGATTGTGCAGTGGGGTCTGGACTATGTTTGGAGTCTGAGTTTTAGTTTTTCCAAGTAATCTTGTTAATAGTCTGGTTACTTTATTGAAAAGATTGTGTTGAAAGACTAAAGAAAGGCTGCAGGATGTATCTTAGAGCATTTGCATTATATTTTGAGTAGAATTAGAATATGTTTGGTACAAGGCATGTCCCAAGACTTACCATTCTCGGTAAGAAAGGAAAGGGTAAATGTGAACAACATGAGGAAGCAAACTCAAACCTGCAGGTAGTCTTCCAAAGCCCGGGTGTTGGACATAGGACTTGGTGAGGTGATGCTGAATCAGGGTCATTCCTTACCCACTGATAAAATCAGGACATCTGACATCAATAAACTAAACACCCTCTAATTACCCATTCATTCCATAACATGACTGACTTACAGAAAATAACTATAATTGAAAAAAACTCACTGTAACATCAACATGGAGGTTAATTGTTGTCGTCGTCTCATCGTCGTCTTGGTGTGAAACGTTTTTGCCGTGTCTCAGCCACGTTCTGGGTTGGGGTCTGGAGTTGGTCACTTGGTGCAGTAGAGAATTCTGAAGGACAAGCATCTGCTTTTGGTTTTCTTTCCTTTCGCTGCATCTTGGAACAAGGCTTGTGCTTGCCTTCACACTTCCAGAGGCTGAAAGATTTCACAGAACCATTCTTTTGTTCACCTTATTTATCTGTACAGTTCATCGACAGCAATGTTCTTTTCATGGTAAAGGAGTGATTATCACCTGATGCTAAATATATGTGTGTTTATGCAATCAAACATTCTAATTGCTAAATGATTATTTTTTTTTGACACAAACAGTACTAAAAAATGTCATTGGATTGGTGTTTTCTGCATGCTAAGGGAATGACATGACTTAACCAGTTGCTGGCTTCAGACCCCTGGTACTTCAGTATCTGTTGTATTTCAGAAGTGTCTGCATGTGTGTGTGTGCCCATCCAAGGACTGAGAATACTGTTCATTTCAGAAGTAGCTGGTTTCCCATTGCCAGTCACGAGGGGTTTTTTAGAAGTAGTACGGATCCTGTCGGTTGTTCTAGTGTATTTTCTGCTTATGCATTAACAGATTGAAGTCAGTTTTGCTGGTGTGTGCTTTACTTTCAAGAATTATTGGAAGGCTCTTTCTCCACTTTATCTTTCAAAGAAGTGTAACTGGTGTTGGGGAGCCCTTGTAATTTTTTTTTTTGTTTCTGTGAAAACGTTCTGTCCCTTTCATAGGTTAAAATCGTGAGAGAACATGAGAAGTGGGCGAAACGCTAAATTGTGCTATAAATCAAGAAACTTTATGTGAAATTATGTATTTTCTAATTACCTTGCTTAGCTATATGTTAAGCAAAAAAGCAAACGAGCTGCACAAGTTGAAGAAATGTCAGATAAACAAAATCTGACATGTGTAGTATTATTACCATCTGACATATCTCAAACACTGATTTTACTCACTCATCCTTCATTCTTTATATCCGCGTGTCTAGCGGTGCATGCATTTATATTTTATATAAAGGGCAGAGTCTGTAGTCAGAGCATTTGAGTTATGCTGTTAAAAATAAATTAAGGAACAGCAGGTGAAAATGAGTCCTACACATGAATATTCAAACTGTACCTCAGCCAGATACTCTAGAAAGAATAATGAAGAGCAGTGAAACTTTGGTGGGGCCAAGGCGTTGATATGATGTGAAATAAAAGTTTTATTGGAAGGAGCTTGAGATGACTCAGAAAACATAGTGAAATAGTGGGGAAGCACACGTCTGCTTGTGTGCCCATTGCCCAAACATTCAGGAGTTTAAAAAATTGAGGGGGGAATAGTAATGGTCTTGTTGGAAGCCTGGCAGTCAGGGACTGAATCTCAGTTCTTCCACTCTTATTCTCTGAGCAGAACGGGCTTTGGGTCGGTGGGAGGGTGTTGGGGCTACGTTGAAAGCTGAGACCTGAGTTCATTCTTTCTCTGGCAGAAGGAATGCAAATACATTTCCTGTGCATGTGCATCATTTAGGGCTGGACTCACCAAGGTATTGGGGCACTTCAGTCAGACCATCAACTACTTTTTTTTTACTGTAAGAATGAAGAAAGTGCAACTTTGACCCTACTTAACTGATGTGCATCGTGTTACCCTTGTTGGATTCTCTGAGGTTTAACAGGAATTGGGAGCATGCCCACTGTTCAGGGCCCTATGATGGGGAATTTTCAGGGAAAACTCCGCATCCAGAATACATTTGTGGAGCTGACATGAATTTGTAAAGACAAAACGTACTTAGATACTCTGGCAATATGGAGGGCGACATAGTAATGGATGAGTGACGACTTCTCATGTCAAATTATTTATTTTTATTTTTTTCTTTGCTTACATCACAGATCCTGTCCATGGGCCACAGAACGTAGAGGTTGTTGATATCCGCTCCCGGCAGCTGACGTTGCAGTGGGAGCCCTTTGGTTACGCGGTGACCCGCTGCCACAGCTACAACCTCACTGTCCAGTACCAGTACGTGTTTAACCAGCAAAAATTTGAGGCTGAGGAGCTCATCCAAACTTCTTCCCACTACACCTTGCGAGGTCTTCGGCCCTTCATGACCATCCGGCTGAGGTTGGCCCTCTCCAACCCGGAGGGCAAAATGGAAAGTGAGGAGTTGGTTGTGCAGACCGAGGAAGACGGTAAGTTCTGTTGGGTTGGCTTGATTGCTTGGGTTTTTGGGGGGAAGACTCACATTTTCAGGTTGTAAATAACGACATAACCCTCTGTCCCATCAGACTTATCTGTTTCACAGCCGTGTTCTTGAAAGGGCAAGGGTCCCTGAGGAGCTGGGAAATGATGAACACTGGTGTAAGCAGTTACCGGTCGGCGGTAGGTTTAAGTCTGTAGGAGTCATGTTCTGAGCTGCCCAGGACCCACAGAGCAGCTTCTTTTATCATATGGGTAAATGTAATCCTGGAATTCGTTGATTTTTCTTATGCCCTCCCATCGCTATCCCAGAAAGAAGGATAATGTTTTCCTTTCCTGAATGTAGCTTTTCTGAATGCTGGTGGTGTGGATGGAGCATTTTGGGTACATCTCGGAAGCCGAGTTCCTTTGGTGCTAACTCTTCCCTTCTTGATACAAAAGAATCGTTTCCGGAAGCGCTGATGGAAAGCTTTAAAGTGTTATTATCCCATCTGAGCTATTTCAGACCAAGGACTCTCAGAGAGAGAAAGGAGCCTTGCACTCTAATGTGTTAAAAAAGAAGCGTTCTTCCTCTGCCAGAGCTGTAAAGGAGCTGCTGCCTTAAGTTTCTCCCAGCTGCAAGTGGCTCCAGCAGCCCAGTATATCATGTGGGGGGACATAAGAGGACAGCAGATCCATAAGAAAAATGGACAGGGTTTTTAGCAGACAGGCTTGGAAGTGCATTTAGTTAGTTATCTTCCACAGCATTCAAATTTTGCTTGAGTAGGTGGATTTTTTATTTTTTTTTTTAGCTGGCCTTGTAGCCATAATGAAATATAAATCTTCCATTGTTACTTTACTAAGGAAATCAATCTTTGATATTGATAAAGGTGTACAGCCCAGTAGCATCTTTATGCCAAGGTGCAATCTGGCTGTTTAGGTGATAGAGCTTTGCTGTTGTGTGGGTGGAGAAGGACAAATTGAATTCCCTGCTGTGCTGTACTGGAGTAAGGACGTACTGAAATTAGCTTCATCTATTCATGCATTCTGGTTTTATTTATCACTTGGTGGTTACATTAGGGTATTCTTATTTGAACCAAAGGTTGAGAAGAGGCCTTTCATATTGTTAGTACCTTGGTAATGGTAATGCATTGAGGGATTTTTAAAATTATATTTTTTTAATGGTTTTTATTTTCAACTGTCTGGTGGCCTCTTGGTGTCTTCTGACGTGTGCGGCTGGAGCTGGTAGTAGCTTCTAACACAATTTTTTATTTTTTTTTTCCTTCCTCTAGTTCCTGGACCCGTTCCCTTGGAATCCATCCAGGGAGGACCTTTTGAAGAGAAGATCTATGTTCAGTGGAAGCCTCCAAATGAGACAAATGGCATCATTACACTCTATGAGGTGAGGAGAACAGATTGTTGTCAAGGAATACATGCCACAGGGCCTTTTCATATGTGTTTAAGCCAATCCTGAGCTCTGAGACTTAAGCAGGTGCTAAAGAAGCCTGATTAAAATAGATAGGAGTCTTCAAGATAGTCTGCTGCTGTCACTGAAAAAGTTTTTCAATTCAAAAAAGAGAAAAGATTTCTCTACCAGTGTTTGTAGCAGAATGAGAGCCGTGTATTGCCCCCGTGTCTCGGGGGTTCAGTTCCTGTTCTTTTTTCTCCAAGGTCTGTTTTCTTTCCTTTTGTTTCTTGAGATAAACCTCTGTTAGATTTTATACCAAAATACTGCAACTAATTCTTCTCTGCCTTTCCAGTAGTCCTAAGGCTTCCTGGCAATCTCAGCAGGGTATAGCCATGAGTCTTTCAATGATACGTCTATCTCGCCCAACCATTTTCATTGCCTCCAAAAATATACAAAATATACAGCAGGTTATAGGATAATCACTGACCATCCCATGCTGGATGAAAAAAAAATAAAAATTAAATGTGATTGTAGAGTGTATCAGAGGAAATGTTTCTTGTTAAAGTGAGGAAATGTTACTGTTGTAATGTACTTCTGGTGAGACTGCGTCCATAACGTCAGGTACACCCAAATATGCAAAAAGGAATATAAAAGGAGGACTGCCTTAGAGGATTATGAGACACAGTGCTGCAGGAGAAGGTAGAGGCACTTTCATTAAATAGCAGAAAGCAGCTCAGCAGTGCTGGCTGAGCGTGTTGCAGTTTATAGGTTCAGCGTTTACCACAGTGAGACCAGAAAAAATGCGAAAAAATTTTCCCCTATGGTGATGTAAAAATCCTCACTGGGGGCTTGTGCAGCATTTTCAGATACAGAGGGACAAACCCCTATTTTTCTGTTTTCTCTTTTACCCTGGGAGAATGTACAAACTTATTCCACATGGGTGCAAGAAGCAACTCCACCATCCCCAGTGAGGTTCTGCTCCTTTCCTCTTCCCATCCCGCTTCTCGGTTTGGAACAGCACGTCTTATAACAGGTCACTCCTAGATCCCCTTGGGAGCATTTGTTGTCTCTAGCCCAGTGATGGTCAAATGGAAAAAGTAAAGGAGGTTTAACATCAGTGAGCTCTTACGCTACGGCACGAGATGGCAACTTTCTCCTGGGCTTCAATGTAACTGCACCTTTAGGCCATCTCTCCAGCTGGCTCACAAAGGGTAGGCTGAATTTGGTACAGCAAGACTAAATAGGTGAACAGAAGTTCCTCTTGCTAATTTTGTGTTGTTTCAACCAGGTGAATCCTTGGTGACATCCTTGTGACTAAATCCTTGGCTAAAATAGGGAGTCAGTTTTTGTTGGTCACTGCTGAGACGCTTGTGGAAATCTGTGCAGGCTCATACCCCCTGTCTGTGCTAGGACAGAGCTATCCCTGGCAATTCCATGGGTTTTGGAGGTGTGCTACGGGCTGCCCTGTGTCTGTGTAAGGAGCTGTGCAATAAAGCTGTCTGTATCTTTAAGGAATTAATCTGAACAGAATCAGTTGCAAATTCATTATTTTATTGGTAATACAGGTGAGCTATAATGGAATACATTTAAAATAATCCCAGTCAAATGATGCAAAAATAACTCCTTTTCATTTTTAAAGAGGCCGTTTCCTACTAAAATATTGCCTCGGGCTCAGCTCCTTGAAAGGACTTGGGCAATTGAGTGGCTTTTCTGGCTGAGCAGCTGCATGGAGATACTTTAGTGCCTCCAGGGTAGTGATGCATCATGACTGTACCTTTGCCCCTCAAGTCATGTCATTGCTCCAGCCTCTGGAGGCATAAACAAATTTTTCTTTTCAGATAATGACTCTATGCATATTTGGCAGCTGAAGCCAAAGAGAAGTCAAGGTGAATTCAAACTCTTCCTCCTTTTCCTCCTCCCCCTCACGTCCAAAAGGATGAAAATCCAAGTGTTAAAAACACCAGGAGACCTGGAGTGCCTGAAGGTTGTCATGAATGGAAATGCTTTCCTTTCCTCTCCCTTCTTACATGTGGAAATTCATACAGAACATTTCCATTCTCCATGGCATCCTGAGACGAGTTCATCAGCTCCAAATAGAGATGAGCAGTTACACATAACCTGGAGACATGGCCAGAGTGTTCTCGAGCTGGTGAAATCTCTATCATGAGCAAATATGAGTGCGAGTGGCAGGAGATCCTGGGTTTGAAATGGCTCAGTAAATAAAGTTACAGGTATGTGCACAGCAGACCACTGAAGAGGTCTTCCTTAAATCTTCCTAAAAATAGTGAGAAACATGCAGTATGGTCCACAGTTGCATCTTTTGTATTGCTTGCTTAATCCCTGGTATACTGTGGATTCTTAAACCTGTGCCTTTGTCTCTACGTGTATTATTTCAGGATTTCATGCCATCAGAGTAATTCCTCAGTAGTGATCACCTCCAAAGTGTTATTTCAGACAGGGTTCAGCCATTTTGCAGTATCATCATGGCCTTACACTGCTTTAACGGAGTTCAGCTGACCTGTTGGTTAAAGAGGGAAAAAAAATGTTAGTGGTTGGTCTCAGATGGGCTTTCAATTCTTTCCCATGGCCTATGGTACCAATCCAGGTATAAGGAGAGGCTTTAACAACAACAGAAGAAAGAAAGTCAAACCATGAGCTTGTGCAGCACTACTCGAACGGGGTCCCTGCAGGGAGCACAGTCCTGAAGCCCTAAAAATTAAATGTGATTGTAGAGTGTATCAGAGGAAATGTTTCTTGTTAAAGTGAGGAAATGTTACTGTTGTAATGTACTTCTGGTGAGACTGCGTCCATAACGTCAGGTACACCCAAATATGCAAAAAGGAATATAAAAGGAGGACTGCCTTAGAGGATTATGAGACACAGTGCTGCAGGAGAAGGTAGAGGCACTTTCATTAAATAGCAGAAAGCAGCTCAGCAGTGCTGGCTGAGCGTGTTACAGTTTATAGGTTCAGCGTTTACCACAGTGAGACCAGAAAAAATGCGAAAAAATTTTCCCCTATGGTGATGTAAAAATCCTCACTGGGGGCTTGTGCAGCATTTTCAGATACAGAGGGACAAACCCCTATTTTTCTGTTTTCTCTTTTACCCTGGGAGAATGTACAAACTTATTCCACATGGGTGCAAGAAGCAACTCCACCATCCCCAGTGAGGTTCTGCTCCTTTCCTCTTCCCATCCCGCTTCTCGGTTTGGAACAGCACGTCTTATAACAGGTCACTCCTAGATCCCCTTGGGAGCATTTGTTGTCTCTAGCCCAGTGATGGTCAAATGGAAAAAGTAAAGGAGGTTTAACATCAGTGAGCTCTTACGCTACGGCACGAGATGGCAACTTTCTCCTGGGCTTCAATGTAACTGCACCTTTAGGCCATCTCTCCAGCTGGCTCACAAAGGGTAGGCTGAATTTGGTACAGCAAGACTAAATAGATGAACAGAAGTTCCTCTTGCTAATTTTGTGTTGTTTCAACCAGGTGAATCCTTGGTGACATCCTTGTGACTAAATCCTTGGCTAAAATAGGGAGTCATTTTTTGTTGGTCACTGCTGAGATGCTTGTGGAAATCTATGCAGGCTCATACCCCCTGTCTGTGCTAGGACAGAGCTATCCCTGGCAATTCCATGGGTTTTGGAGGTGTGCTACGGGCTGCCCTGTGTCTGTGTAAGGAGCTGTGCAATAAAGCTGTCTGTATCTTTAAGGAATTAATCTGAATAGAATCAGTTGCAAATTCATTATTTTATTGGTAATACAGGTGAGCTATAATGGAATACATTTAAAATAATCCCAGTCAAATGATGCAAAAATAACTCCTTTTCATTTTTAAAGAGGCCGTTTCCTACTAAAATATTGCCTCGGGCTCAGCTCCTTGAAAGGACTTGGGCAATTGAGTGGCTTTTCTGGCTGAGCAGCTGCATGGAGATACTTTAGTGCCTCCAGGGTAGTGATGCATCATGACTGTACCTTTGCCCCTCAAGTCATGTCATTGCTCCAGCCTCTGGAGGCATAAACAAATTTTTCTTTTCAGATAATGACTCTATGCATATTTGGCAGCTGAAGCCAAAGAGAAGTCAAGGTGAATTCAAACTCTTCCTCCTTTTCCTCCTCCCCCTCACGTCCAAAAGGATGAAAATCCAAGTGTTAAAAACACCAGGAGACCTGGAGTGCCTGAAGGTTGTCATGAATGGAAATGCTTTCCTTTCCTCTCCCTTCTTACATGTGGAAATTCATACAGAACATTTCCATTCTCCATGGCATCCTGAGACGAGTTCATCAGCTCCAAATAGAGATGAGCAGTTACACATAACCTGGAGACGTGGCCAGAGTGTTCTCGAGCTGGTGAAATCTCTATCATGAGCAAATATGAGTGCGAGTGGCAGGAGATCCTGGGTTTGAAATGGCTCAGTAAATAAAGTTACAGGTATGTGCACAGCAGACCACTGAAGAGGTCTTCCTTAAATCTTCCTAAAAATAATGAGAAACATGCAGTATGGTCCACAGTTGCATCTTTTGTGTTGCTTGCTTAACCCCTAGCGTACTGTGGATTCTTAAACCTGTGCCTTTGTCTCTACGTGTATTATTTCAGGATTTCATGCCATCAGAGTAATTCCTCAGTAGTGATCACCTCCAAAGTGTTATTTCAGACAGGGTTCAGCCATTTTGCAGTATCATCATGGCCTTACACTGCTTTAACGGAGTTCAGCTGACCTGTTGGTTAAAGAGGGAAAAAAAATGTTAGTGGTTGGTCTCAGATGGGTTTTGAGTTCTTTCCCATGGTCTGTGGTACCGATCCAGGTATAAGGAGAGGCTTTAACAACAACAGAAGAAAGAAAGTCAAACCATGAGCTTGTGCAGCACTACTCGAACGGGGTCCCTGCAGGGAGCACAGTCCTGAAGCCCAGCCCCAGCAGTGCTGCTTGTCACCAAGGAGGAGCTGGGAGGCTCTGTGGTGTCACAGAATCACAGAATGCTACAGGGTTAAGAGGGACCTCTGGAGATCATCCAGTCCCACCCCCTGCCAGAGCGGGTCCACCCAGAGCAGATTGCAAGAACGTGTCCAGGTGGGGTTTGAATGTCTCCAGAGATGGAGACTCCACCACCTCTCTGGGCAGCCTCTTCCAGGGCTCTGCCACCCTCACAGGAAAGAAGTTCCTCCTCACATGTAGATGGAACATTTTACGTTGAAGTTTGTGCTCGTTGCCCCTTGTCCTGTCACTGGGCACCACTGAGAAAAAACTGGCCCCATCCTCCTGACACCCACCCTTTAAATATTTACAGCCATTGATCAGATTCCCCTCAGTCTTCTCTTCTCCAGACTAAAAAGACCCAAGTCCCTCAGCCTTTCCTCATCAGAGAGATGTTCTTGTCCCCTCATCATCTTTGTGGTCGGAGACTCCACCACCTCTCTGGGCAGCCTCTTCCAGGGCTCTGCCACCCTCACAGGAAAGAAGTTCCTCCTCACATGTAGATGGAACATTTTACGTTGAAGTTTGTGCTCGTTGCCCCTTGTCCTGTCACTGGGCACCACTGAGAAAAAACTGGCCCCATCCTCCTGACACCCACCCTTTAAATATTTACAGCCATTGATCAGATTCCCCTCAGTCTTCTCTTCTCCAGACTATAAAGACCCAAGTCCCTCAGCCTTTCCTCATCAGAGAGATGTTCTCGTCCCCTCATCATCTTTGTGGTCCTTTTTCTGTACCCTCTCCAGCAGTTCCTGGCAAATTTGCAGTTGTCTAGAAACTCTGCAGTTGTGTCCCTGTCATTAGGGAGAAACTAAACCCAAGAGCCTAGCAATGTTTAAAGAAAAATGCAAAGTATAGAACAAGAAATACCACTTTATGAGTTTGAGCTGGTGGTGTTCTGCATTACACCTGGCAGTGGGTGGCTCGATTTGCACACAGGTATCATGCAAGTAACGGACTTTATGAGTTTGAGCTGGTGGTGTTCTGCGTTACACCTGGCAGTGGGTGGCTCGATTCACGCACAGGTATTGTGCAAGTAACGTTTCCTCAGGCTCCCTTGGGCAGAAATCCTCATAATAAAAACAAATAAAACCCTGCCTCCTCCTCCTGAGTAAGACTTCCCTCCCTACCATCACCATCAAGATCTGATTCATTGTGTCCGGACACAATTTTCTGTCTAGTTCTGTTAGAATATTTTGCTGTATGCCTTTAAAATGCTTGCAGATGAGCACACTGTCTATTCTCCTTCCATCTCACTTGCTTTTCCTTGGGACAGATTTTCTTCTCAGCTCCCTAATCGTTCCTCCAGTTCCCTGCCAGGCAGACTTCCATATCTCACAAATTGCTGTTGCAGTTCACACACGCACCGCTTACGTGCCAGCTGGGCTGAAATTCAGCAGCCCAACCTTCAGCGAGTCATTTGGCAGCCAGAATCCCTAATTTTGTAATGACTGAATATTTCTACAGAGCCTCAACAAAATGGAAGCACCTTAATGAACATTCTGCACGCCTCAACAAAATGGAAGCACCTTAATGAACCTTTTTGACTTCTGCAGGTATCTTCTGATTGATTCTAATCCTTCAAACTGCTATTCTAGTCTTTTAGTAAAGGTGGCCTTACGTTTAAAGCTGGTTTAACCTCCCTCACGTTCTGTTGGAGAAGTATTCGTTTCACTGGGTACAGCCCCAGCTGGATTTTTTTAACAAAGGAACCTTCTAGATGCCCAGATGAGTGTGTCATTGCGGTCTGTTTCTAGGGAGTGGAAACCTCTTGTTGGAGGGAACTTGGAGCACTGCGGGAATTGCAAGTCAGTTAATGAGGATGCTGGAAAGAGGAGGGTGTGAGCCAAGTAGAACGTGAGATGGTGTGGTGTATCCTGGGGGGAGATGGTGTGGTGTATCCCGGGGGTGTTTGTGGAGCAGTTAATAAGAGGAGTGTGAGCTGGGTGAGGAGGTGGCAGTTGGTGTGTCCAGTCGAGTCGGCCGTGGGGACACGCACGAGCTGCCGTTCTGAGTCAGCCCTGTGACGGAGATGAAGCTGAAGATGAAGCTGAAGAGCTGGAGTCAGGTCCCCAGGTAGCTTCACGGTGTGGAGGTACTTCCAGGAGACAAGGAGATCAATCTGTGTTCAGAAACAGCAGTTGTGCTGGTGCACTGTGTGGGCAGGATGCTCTACAGAGATGGTTTTGCATGTGACACTCATGAACGAGGCGTTATTACAGCTGTCTCTCGTAGCGAGCTCTTGAGTGGCAGAATCTAATAATATTGTAATAAGTCCTGTCCCCCCTTCAGTCTCCTGGCAGACTGAACACACTGCAACTTGTTGAATTATTTTTTTACCAGCCCTGAAAAGCTGCTGTGCTTTAAAATTCCTAATAATCAAATGCTGCTTATTGTGCCTGTACCGTGTGGGAGTTCAGCTTCAAAGCCTTCACGTACAAAGACATGCAACAAAAAATTTTTCTTTTTATTTTTTTTATCCTAAATACGTGTAAAGTCAAACCGCCATCAAGCAGCAGAAAGACCTCTGCTGTCACTGGACTGCAGGAACAAGGAATCTAATGTAAGGTTGTGGACCAGCTTTGGCAGTTAAATTCTCCTGCTTTTCGTTAATATGAGGAGGTCTCAGGTATTTCTTCCATAATCCAATTTGAAGCGTTTCAGATACACGTGTGAACTGAGATATTTTGTGCAAACTTGCATTTAATCCTGAAAATCTAGATCAACAAAACTTACCTATATCTGCATTTCACTGTTAGTTTGGGCAGCTGGAAGCTTACATCTGCACTCAGTAAGTGATGGTGGCTTTCGCCTTTGTAAATACATTTTTCGTGTGTAATCTATTTCTCAGAATTGTGAATTTTTAGAACATTTTGCTCTTAAAGAGGAGAAAGAAGAAGAAAAAAAAATATCTAGCATTCCTTTCTAAAGTATTTGTTACTTGGGGGCAGGCATTGTTAGTAGGTGGTACAATCCCAGAAGCATTTAAAGGTCGGCTACAAGTATATTCAGCTCCTTGGCTGGAAGATTGACTCCCGGCTTGTTGAAGTCCTTTCAGTGAGCTGTGCCTAAAGGCACTGTTTAAACAGCGAGCTGTCTTTTCAAATATTCGAAGGTGTAGTCTTGTAATCACTTATGTCCTCATCTTTATGATTATTAAGTTCCGTGTGGGTTGCACAAGGGTCTTGGGAAATTATTTTTCAGATGCATTTGCAGCTTCTAACGAGCTGGTTTTCTGTCACTGTTTCTGAAATGCCGTACATCTCTATTTAGATGCCAGGAATAATAATATAAGGGACTTTCATACACAATTTCAGCACTTTAATGGGATGCTTGGAGCCTAGTTCCTCTAATCCCAGTGGATCTGAGTTTAAATTGCTCTTCAGAGGTTACAGATCCTCTTAGTTGCCATGTAAAATTGCAGCTGCCCTTCATCATCTCTCCAGTTGCCAATATGCCACTTCTTCTCCATCACTTCACACACTTTTGCTCTGCAGGAAAGGTCGTTACGTGGAAACTGCCTCTTAGAGGGCCATGCATAAGGTCAGTATTTGTGGGATGCACTCCCTGCATTGACAATTGGGTGGAAACAAATTTCTTCCACCTTTGGCCCCTGAAAGTTCGTACTTATTCTAACAGAAGGCGTGGTTATCTGCTGGGATGGGTATGTGCTGCATCGAGATGCCTGCGTTTCTATTCATAGCACTTTTTAAAGCTATTCATGAAACCTGACATTTTTAGGATAACTTCTTCCCTGCTAAAAGGTGCAGCAAAAAAAAAAGGTTTCCTGGAAAAGCTGAAAAGGTTGGGAACTCAACTTGGTTTAGTCGTTTATTTATTTAAAGGCTTTTTTTTTTTTTTGGTTAAGAGTGAAAAACGGCTCCCAGAAGGAGGAAAGCAACAACCACAAAATCTTGCAGCCAATTTATATAAAGCTCTACAGTCGAAAGAGTAGAAAGATGACAATTCTCGGAAATTGCCTTCGGTGAGAAGTGGCTTTGAATGTTCCCATGAAAATCAATCACGGTGCAGGTTCTCGGTTGCGTTTGGTGGATGCTCAGTGCTCCTGGGATGGTGCTTTGGCACTCGGGCTCCCCGAGTGTGGGCTTCACACCCCTGGCTGCTCACGGGGCTGAACCTTCCCATGACGTTATGGAGACGTCATTAAGTGCTGAAAACCCAGGAAATGATCAATTAAGGACTGTATATTCATTCGTAGCTTTATCACTCTTCTGTAGGGGCATTTGACAATGCACTCTTCACTCAATTGGATATTCTTCTCCCTTCATCTGCGGCACTAATGTTGTTTTCCCTTTGACACTGGATTTATACGGTGTCTAGTACCGCAGTATATTGTCTGTCCAGACTCCATGAAAGTCAATTACACGAAGAAGAAGTGTTTTACTGCGCTTGTGCCATGTTGAATTAGAATTCTTTAATAATCTAAACTAGCAACGGGTCTGTGTGGCCATGTATAATCTGTTTTAAGTTTGAATCTCTGTCAGCTCTCTTGTAGGCTGCTTCATCCTCTCAATTACACGTGAGGGAAGCTGTGCATGTGTACCCAGCTAAATTAGTTCTGTGGTTAACAGCTTTTTGGACGGAATTGCCCTGAAGAGGGCTGGGCTGGCTGAAGAGAAATTGTCTGTTGTATGGTTGCTGACTGTAGTTTTTCCTGAGCGCTTGATGGACAGGTTGGTCTGATGCTTCCAGGTTCTGGGCCCTTCTTAGTCAGGATTCAGGCCAGAATTTGGACAATGAATGGTACTGATTGCACTGATCTGTTATTTTCTTTTTTTTTAGTTTGACAATTGAGAAGGGCTATAAATCTGAGCATCACTCGCTTTCTTGGGATGCTGCGTCAGCCACAGACCCTCTTCTGTTTCTGGGACAAGGCAGGGCTTAGCGAGACAGTGAAATTTGAGGAGCACAAGATGACAAGAAAAATCTTTGCTTTCAGTCAGCAGAATCCCACAGAGAGCCCTTTCCCCCCTTCCATGCTGTTTAATGAAATAATAGGGTTTATAAGCTCCCTGTCGGCCCTAGAACTGTAGTATGTGCTTGAGTGACCCCTCTGCCGTGCGCAGGGCATTTAAGGTGGCTTCACTGATGCTGCAAGGAGAAGCTAATTTACCTGGGCACAGTAATACAGAAGCCAACACACGGAGCTGAAGCAATGATGGCTTTTCTTCCCTTATCACCTTTGGAAACATAAAATGCCGTGGTAGAACCGAAGTCGGTTGGAGCCGTGTTGGTTCAAAGCTGATGTGGGGGATAACGGGCATCGGGCTCTGCTGTCTGTCTGTCTGTCTGTCCATCCCAGGACACTGACTCTGTCCATGCTCCTTCCACACAGGAGGATGCACCAGACATGGTCTGGCTGATCCCTCAGCTGCTAAAGCCTGTCGAGAAGAGCCTGCTCTGTCCTTGTTGCTGTTGTTTCTCTCCATCCTGTCCCGGTTAGTTTAACACAGCCTTAAACTGAGGAACTGGTTAAATGATTCCCTAATTAGGGATACTTTTCCGAATAAACACCGTAAAGAGCTTTTGAACAAACTTCTTCAAATAATATACGATTCTTAATTGTGTGCTACTCCCTTGCAGTTTCTTAACTGGGAAACGTTTGTTAATGACACTTTTCTAAATCTTACGGTTTCCAGTAACACCGCGATAAGAAAATGAGAGGGTTTTTTGAGAAGCTCAGATGTCAGGTTTTTTTAAATGTGTGACAACCTCCAGGTAAACAGCACACTGGTGTTATAAATAGTATGAATCAACTGTTTAAAAAAATTGCTTATCAAGCTTTCCAGAAATAAAAGCATAATACGGTCCCTTGAGCACAACAATTTCTTTGATTACCTTTTTATTGTTCTTTTGAAGCCAATAGACGTTCAGCAATATAAATCCAATGCAAATGAGAAAAGATATTTGGCTACAACAAAACATTTTTTTTTTTCTTTAAAGGAACTGAATTACTTTAGTGTGCATGTTGTGCTCTTTCTAAGCCAAACTAAGTGATAAGAACTGAAAAAAAAAACCAAAAACCCAAGACGTAGTATTTCTTATAACAAAGTTCAAATTAAAAACCTCCTTTTGTAGATATGTGAACATCTTGTCTTTCTGCCTTCCAATGCTTTATTTTCTTTTCTAGAAAAAATACAATTTTTGGTCTCTTCTTTCAGAGATACTCTTTGTTGCTCATCCAGGAAAACAGTTGATTCTTAATCCCGTTTCTTCCATCTGGTCTTTTCAAGCGCTGGTGGACCCGTGCAGTTACAGTAATAGACATAAAGCTCTTCAGCAATTCCATATTCAGGTCTTACAATATCTTGCATACCAAAATGTAGTCGTTAACAAAGTTGAAAGCCAACTACAGATATGTTTCCGTACTTCCTACCTAGATGGTTATTTCTCTTTCACCTTAAATATTGCTTAATTTAGCAAATAGATAGGATTGAAAATGCAGAAGTGGTGGTTTTATCATGTTGCTTGGTGCAACTCGGGAACTGTGTAAAAGAGGAAAAGCCGGTCAAGGTGATCTCATCACCTTCAAAAGGTAAGCTTAATTTAGCAAATAGATAGGATTGAAAAATCCAGAAGTGGTGGCTCTATCATGTTGCTTGGTGCAACTGAGGAACTGTGTAAAAGAGGAAAAGCCAGTCAAAGTGATCTCATCACCTTCAAAAGGTAGAGATGCCACTATTATGGTTCCTTTTGGGAAATTAATCTTCTTGCTGTCCTTTGTGTGCACGTGTGTTTGACCCAGCCGATAACTATAAGCCTTCCATCCAGTGGACACCCAAGCACACATGGAGAGTGGACTGATAGGACTAGGGCTGATGTTTTATCCATGTACGTGGCAAATACATTTTGTACAAAGGTAGGTCTTGCCTCTGTTGCTTTATGGTGTAAAGCTGTAGGTGATGGTGTCCATTGTGTTGGGTTGGGGTTTTGTTCACTGTCTGGGGGTTTCTCTACGCCCAGCGTAGCGTGGCAAACCTGCTCTGAGATTTATTAAGCCGTGCTCTCAGCATCAAGCAGTAACTGAGGAACAAGTCTGGAGATTGAATAACCGCCTCAACGCTGCAGTCCTATCAAAGCAATTTCTATAGTTGTCATTTTCTGCTATTAAACTGAACAATGAGGCTCTCCAATAAAATCATATGAAATAACAGCTCATTAAAAACTCTCCTTAATATATAGCATGCTAATTAATGTCAGTGGGGTGCAAGCTTGAATGGCAGAATAGGCTATAATGTTTAGAAAGTAGGTAAAATAAAAGAAGATATTTTATCATTAATGACCTTCTAGTAAACCTAATGAAATCTTTAATGGCCTGAATACATTACTGAGGCACTCCCAATTGCTTTGTTACCTACTCCATTCTTCCTCCCTTTCTCGTAGACATTAAACTTGGTTGTATTTATAGAAAACAAAAAGCAATAAAGGCCCAAGGAAATATGAACAGGAAGGAAGGAGTCTCAGCAAGAAGAGGAGTAGATGAGGCTTCTCGGCCTGTTCCTGGACAAGAGAAGGGCTGGGTGTAGGACCATGTTCTGTCCTGGCTTGTGTGTTGTCTGTGTGTGTGTGTGTGTTCAGGTTTGATTGACTCCGTGTTTGTGTGACTCTCAGTGAAAAGGCAAGGGAGCAAATGGACCTCCTTTGTTCACGTGGGCTCCCAAGGTTCACTTCCATATTCATTCCTAGAACTGCGCTGTGGCTTTTTAGAAGGTTACCAACCATGCTGTGCTTGTGCTGTGACTAAATGAAAGGACTTTATTCTTCAGGGCTTTTAGTCTTTCATACATTGCCAGCCTTAAATGTAACTTGCAAAAATGCTGTTTAACTCTCCCTTAACCTTCTCCCTAAAGAAGTAGCACGAGAATGGAGAAATTAAAGGCCTTTGCTTCCTTTCATTTCCTGGATGAAATTTAGTGAGCTGGGGAGGGATGTAAGTAACAATAATTGCCTGGCTTAGACTGAGTTTGGAGATGGAAAATGTGCCCAATCATCTGCTCATAAAATATATTCTTTAGTTATGAAGTCCAGCACTGGAGAAGGATTGTTCACGAACCTGTCCACTAACTCTTTCCTGACCATTAGAAGATAAATTTCCTCAAATTGTTCCTTTTGTGTAACACTTGGTGCAATTAACTTTAGTCTTGTACCCCAAATGTCTGAAACTCCCTGATAAGATTGAACCTAATGTCCAGCCCAGCTGCAATCCAAAGTCACCTACAGTAGTAATTGTTCCTAAAAAGCCCAGGTGGTTGGAGAGTCTTAGAAAAACGGAGCCCGTGGCTTGCTGTGTAATCACGTTTCAATCAGCTTTATAGAACCATGAAATTGATTGTCCCCCTGACGTACCGTACGCTTTGGAGCAGATACTGTGCTTGGCAACTTAATTCCTCATTTGGCTCCAAGCACGCAAAGGAAGAAGCTGTCTGCGTCCCCTCCCATTCTCACAAACCAAGGAGGAAGGGAGCACAAATCACCTTGAAATAAGAATTTGAGAGCAGAGCAGCATCGGCCGGCCCTGGTTTATTTTCCTAATTATCCAGTGGAAAGCATGGTGATTTGGGAGAAAGATGCCCAGCCTGTTGGCTGCACGTAAGGGAGCTTGGATGAATGACAAAACCAGCGGTGGCGATGACCAGGTAATCAAAGAGCTACAGGAATCCCAAAAGTCTGACAGAAGGAAAGCTGAGTGAGTGCCTTGTTAATGTGGTGTCTGCTTCCATATTGGAGTCAGCTTCTCTCTTCTTCCGGAGCTGGAAAAAAGGGGATGCTGTGAAGATATGGTCTTGAGGCAATAAAGAATATTCCTCTTCAGGTACCTTCAAAGAAAGTCTGGCCCTGCCTTCATATAATTTAACTTCTGTTTCAAACTCCCTCATTCCAGGAATATTTTGATCTTTCAACATAAATGAAACTCCATTCAAAATAAATCCAAAATCAACACATCAGTGCAAATTCTAGGAGCTCCTTCTTAACCTGAGTCTTGTACCTGGAAGATTTAACACCTCCAACATTTTTGTGATTTGTGTTGAAATGTTCCCAATTCAGGGTCACTCTTCAGTCTGAAATGCTGCTTCTGCTGGAAGTGGTTCATTAGTCCCTGAGCTTTCATGGGCTAACTCTGAAGTTCACAAGGAATCAAGAAACACAAGACTCTCCTGTCATCCTTAAAATGCTCCTACAGGGCATGTTGGGTAGAAACTCCGAGGGTCAACACAAACTAGAAAATATATAGCAAAACACCCTGCTGAGACAGCAAAATGTGCTTCTCGACAGATTTATGTTATCTTTTAGAATCAGTGATCTTTCTCTAAGGCTTGGTGACTTTTCCAGAGTCAGAAATGTCCCCCAAACTACAGGGCAAGTTTAGGGCTTTCCTCCTCCGTGAGCTTCTGCTCAGGGCAGTTCCAAGACATGAACGGGGGGTGCTCCAGCCTGTAGCCCCCGGCTCTTCCCGGAGCTGGGATCTGGCAGCAGAGCAGTGGAATGGAGTGGGGGTTTTTTGTTTGTTGGGTTGTTGGGTTTTTTTTGCACAAACTGCAAGGAGCTTGTAGCTGTAGAATGATCGTTAGTTTGTTTTTTGGAGAAGAGAAATAGGAACACAAGTCATGTACACAGAACTCCTGCCTATTACTGTCCAGGATGTTTTTCCTTTTAGTGTTTGATGAGATTCCTTTTTCCACTGAGCTGAGAGCTTTTTCTAAGCTATTTAACTTTATCTGTCTCCGTGACAGCATAGAACTTGTATTAAATTTAGAGGGAAACAAAATAATGCCTATACAGCATTATTAACTTGCCATTGTCTTATTTAGGACACAGACAAATTAAGAATTATTCAGGTTATCCAGACACAAGTTACATCCCCACCGAGCTGTCGTCCTTATTAAGGATGAACTCTGTGAACTCAGCCCTGCTGCTGCTGAGCGAAGAGGGTTTGGTAGATGGAACTCAATCCTTTTCCTGGGTACCCTAATCTTTCTCATTATATTTTATCAAATCTGTCGTGTAATGCACTGCTTTCCGGAAACCTTCTCTCTTCTTTCCAAACTTCTCTGTACAGTAGACCAGATTTCCAGCTAAATAAAACGCCAGCTCCCGCTTCGGGAGGAGCGCCAGCAGGAGACAAGTCTGTTGCTCGCCTGCCACTGGAGTTGGAACAACCTTGGCTTGGGCAGGAGTAATGAAACACAGCCCTGGGCTATAAATTACAGTGACTGGGGAAGGACGGGAATTCATTCTGCTTTGCCTGAGGCAAAGGTCTGCTGTGCTGTCAGCTGAGCTTCTTCCACTCTCCGTTCCCTCTGTCATGGTAATCAAGTACCAAGAAAGCTGCTTCTGAAAGAGTTTTGAGGAAGTCCCTCGTTACCTGCTACAAGTTTAATTTGTGTAATCTCTGCAGCAGCAGCAGCAGCATCTATTTCTAGCTGCTTTGCTGACAGATTTAAATAAAGATGGTGGACTTTGTGGACCTTTGGAACAGTCGTTCCGGACCATGAGCAATTCCCTGTCGCTGCGGTGGTTTGCTAAGAGTTGTCACGTGAAGAAATGGTATGGATGAGCTGCAGCTCTGTCTGCTCCATGGAGACCTTGGTGTTTTCCTTTGTTACTCTGAGCTCCTCGAAAGAAAAATTATGCCAAAGTGTGTGAAGTTTCTAATCGGGGAAGTGTGCTAGCAGCAGTTCTTTCTTCTTTTTTTTTCCCCAAACAAATCGGAGACAAAGAGGCAGCTCTAAGTGAAGCTTCTGGGCCTGGGAAGAATCAAGACGTGTGGTTTGTCCACTGCTTTTTCATGTCATTACATAGTTGTTCTAGCAGTTTTGCTTCTGAAGGACTCCCTGTGCATCTCAGTGACCAGATTATTTGCTGGGATTTAACGCGGCGCTGTGTGAACAGTGTCTGTGAACATAGTCCTTAATGATATGCTGGGGGCACACACTGCTCGTGGAAGCCTTGCCTGTGATTAATCAATTAAGAAATAAGATAAAGCCAACAGTGGTTCCTCTGGTTTGGTGGATGGTTCGAAACACACTGAGGCTGTTTGCAGTTCCGTGTAGGATTTTTAGGGTTGTCTGAAATTAGATAAGCATAGAAATGTAATATTCTGACAACTGTTGCGCAGGAGCTTTAAGAATGACAGCACCTGGCTTCTGGAGAAAGCTTTCTTCTTGGATCAGTAGTAAAATTTGTGGTACAGACCAGGACAGCAGTGTTTTTAAACTCTTAGTGAACAGTCTGTGTGTAGGTGGGTAAGAGAACGTGTTTGGTGTTTGTTGCTCTGTTGGTGCTATCGAGCTGTTCGCAGGTCAGGTCCTGGCTAAGACTGGCTGAACTGCCATCTGGTCAGGAGGTTCTCAGAGTTTTCCTAAGCCTTTTATAGGTCCTTTCTGACCTTCCCTGCTCTGTCATTGTAGGGGAGAACACCACCAGAACTTCTGAGCCAGTAGAACATGGCTGTTGTACGCGCAGACGTGTCTCCGAGCCCTCAAGTGTGTGCGTCGTGTGCGTGTCTCGTTCCTCTCTCCCCAAATAAGCAGAGTGAAATAAAATAACTGCAAAAGCAATTAACAGCTTAGAATTAATTTGCATGCTCCATATTAACTGTTGGAAGACAAAGGTGACGTTTCAGAAGATAGAGATGCATTTTATTTCTCATTTAGTTACCCTCAGAAAATTCAGGAGCTCCTGCTGATAATGTTTCTGGCACTTTGTACTGAAAACGGGCAGGTATTAATTTGTGGGAAGAGCACTTTCCTTTGCATCCTCTTCTCTGCTAAGGGGCTGCAGGATTTGGGCAGCGTGCTCTGGGACATGGTTAGTACAGCTCTTAGCAACGTGTCAATCTCTAAATTTACTGTTTATAAATATTTCTGCATATAAACTACTGATTATAAATATTGCCGGCAGCTAAATGCATTACAGTCTGGTACAACCCATCCAGCCTTGTCTGTCCCTCAGAGAGCCATTCTTTTGTTGAAGAAGGTAACAGATGAGGTGACAGAGCTCTTCTCTGAGGTGGAACTTGTTTTTTCGACTTCTTGCTGTTGCAAACAGGTCTGTCCCTGGATGTAAACGCCGAGGAAGATATGTTGCCTTCTGTTCAACAGCTTTTCCTTTTCCCACTGAAGTCCCTAGAGAGAAATACACTTCAGAGGATGGGACTAGTGCTAGGTATCAGCGCAGTCTTCTGCTGTTAAACGAAGCTTAACGTTGCTGCCAAGAACCTGCTACGTTAAGGAGCCAATGTCATGCATTTGAGGAAGGTACAAGAAAGGATCACAGAATCACAGAATCTTCTAGGTTGGAAGGGACCTCAAAGATCATCTTGTCCAACCCTCAACCTAACTGACAAAAATAGACACCCGCACAACAAACAAGGAGCATCATCACTAAACCATACCTCCCAGCACTACATCAACCTGTCTTTTGAACACCTCCAGGGATGGGGCCTCACCCCCCTCCCTGGGCAGCCCATTCCAATGGCTGATGACCTTTTCAGTGAAAAATTTTTTCGTAATCTCCAGCCTGAACCTCCCCTGGCGTAACTTGAGGCCATAACACCTAAGAGCTCATGGGTTCCCATCTTCTTTTAAAAATTTGGAAACTCAGTTGATGGCTGGGTAACAGTGTTGTAGCTCAAGAACCTGAATACCTTTGCAGATGTCTAGGTGAAAATCTCTCTAAATCTGACTTGAGTCTGACTAGAGAGAGCTCAGGGCTCATCACCCTCATCCCGAACAGATATGCTGTAAGAACAGCCCTGGCTGTGGGGGTTTGGGGTGTATCTGCATCCAAGTTCTAAATAATTATGGTGATAGACTTGGAGTTTGATCATCAGTTTTGCTTGGCTCTTAACCAAAACTGGCTTTTCCTCCCTAGTTTCCTGCTTTGTAGCTCTGGTCCCTGGCCTGTCCCATTCTTTGGAAACGTTACCATTTCCTTCTCCTCTCTTGGGCGTTAGAGACACTGCAAAGGGACAGTCTGTGCGGGGCACCTTCTCTTGTATCCAAGTGTCTCTAACGTAAGTGCTTCTAGCCGCTGTGTTCTCCGTTCATTGATTTTTGTCAATAGGGTAGTAAAAATAAAAGTGCCTGTGTTTGAGAGTGGGGGAAGAAAAGGGGAACAAAAAGCCCGTGTACCTGCCGGTATCTGAAACGAAGCGGCTCCTCGTTGCTGTGAGTGGGAAGAGTGCTCTCTCTGCAGATGGGCTTTGTGAGCAGCGGGTCACGCAGACATCAGAGCCTGGAAAATAATGACTTCGTGTCAGAGCGGAGCTTGTGCTCTTGTACTGGCATTACTTCTCTTCCCACTTAGAGTACTCATTGTACCATACTTCTAACGTGATAAACATATCTGGAATGAAAATGCTTAGCCGGGTTCTAATTATAGGAGCGCGGCTGCTTAATTTGGGAGGTATGCTGAGGTTATGGTGACATGCCGAACGGATGCAAAGTGGTACTTTTCAAAAGAGTTTTGAAAGAGTAGTTCTGGCTTGTCTTGCTTCTGTTAATGTTGTTGGCATTTTGGGGTCAGTCTGCTTCCATGATGGATGTGTTTTCACGTTGTCTACCGGTACGGTGCTGTCCAAGGCATGCCGGGATTCATCCTGCTCACCATTCTCATCCTAGTCGTCAACCTGAATTGTTGGGCCTGCAGAACGCAAGTTAGGAATGGCAGATCTCTGTGGATCTGCTGGTGACAGTATGTCATCTGCACGTAGCAGATGGACATCATCTGGGAAGGTGGATGCAGTTGTGAGAGGTGTCACGGAATCACAGAATGATATGGGGTTGGAAGGGACCTCTGGAGATCATCTAGTCCAGCCCTTGTGTCTGTGTAAACTAAGTAGGTCTGTCGTGTTCATGGACATTTTAGCTTCATGTTGTGAGGAGTGAAAACTTTAGTTTTTAGCCTTGTACAACCAGTGCTCTACAGCAGGGTCCTGTGCTTCCACATGGCTCATGGTCACGTCCTGGTCACGTTGGGTTTATGTCACTCAATTCAAAGAAACAGGGTTTGAAAGAACAGTCATGGGTCAGATTTGACTTTTAGCCAAAGTTAGTGAGCTGTGAGAGGAGCTGGGCCCAGCTTGGCACTTGGAAGAAAAAGTGGATTTGTGAGGGTGGCAGCTGGAGAGCGTGGGGGTTCTGAGGAACAGCCAGCTCAAAGAGCCCGACTCCACCATCTCCAGCTCCACCGCGGTTCTCCTCTTTACAGCAGCCCAGGACTTGGTGCAGGATTTTCTTTGCCAACTTCAATGCATTTTTTTCTCTTTAGTAAATCCAAGCCATTAAGAATGAAAGTCTGCAATACACTTCTAATTTTTAAAAATTGCTTAAAAATAGGATCATAATTAGATCAGCAGGAGGCAATTTTTAAAAATTTATTGCACCATGAAAACTAATAGAAACTTGATGCAATAATCAAAGTGCCTGGCTCTGGTTTAAGTTATGCTAGTTTTCTCCAGAAATGGCCCATAAAAATTTATATTATTTTTAGAGCTTTAATTAGCTAAGTACGTAAACTAAAATAAATTTGAGTTTTGGAGACATTCAGAGGGGAAGGAGAGACAATATAGATGTTCATTCTAATTCTTATTTATTTGAAGAGTAATTATTTCCTTTGATGCTATATCACCTTTTCTTCTTCTCACTCGATCCATGAATTTTCTCTCTGCTAACGGAACCTTGGGATTTTATTCCCAACACTTTGGCCCTGTCATTCAGCTTTATTAAACTGGCAGTTTGTTTGAACACTTCAGTTACTCATTAAATTTTACATTTTCTCTAGCTGTATTAATCACTGCTTTTTACGAACTGGGAATGTAAATGATCCCTTTGCCATCTACGCCCTGGGATAATTTGCTTTTGTAAGAGGCTCCTCGGCTTTTTATGCAGCTTTCCTACTCATCTAATAAGTGGGTTTTTTCCCTTCACTGTAAGATTTACGTTGGATCCTGCTTTTTACTATTGTTTTCCACAGAGCAATTCCCCCCAAAGTCAGATTTTCATAAAGCTGACGTTCCCGTTTACGGGCATCTCTGCTATTAAACTCTCTGTATGCGAATGGCAAAACGCAAACTTAGGAGTTTTTTCCAACCAACCACCCAGCGGCTCGGGGAGAGGAATTGCTTCTATCAAATCCTTGAGTGTTGGGAGCATGTACACGAAAATGGGAACTGCTCAAGTCCCCGGTGAAAATGTAGCTTACGGAGCTCAATAATGTGCCCCGTGTGCTGCACAAATAGCCTGTTCACCCAGACTGAATTTCTGATGAATAAGCTCGTGGTCTGACAGCAGGGTAAGGTGGGGAAATGCGGTGTGCCTTTCTTTGGGTGTTTTACACTCATATAGTCACAACAGATTTTCTCAGAAATACGAGTGCTTTGTAGCGAGGGGCTCTAGAAGATCAACCACCTCCCTGGGCAACCTGTTCCAGTGCTCCACCACCCTCACAGTGAAGAACCCTCTCCTAATCTCCAGTCTAAATCTGTTCCCCTCCAGCTTGAAGCCATTGCCCCTCGTCCTGTCACTGCAGGCCTTTCTAAACAGGCTCTCCCCAGCCTTCCTGTAGGCTCCCTTCAGGTACTGGAAGGCTGCTATTAGGTCTCCCTATATGAGTGCTTTGTAGCGAGGGGCTCCAGAAGAAATGGACTTGTCATCTCAAGAGCTGGGGAAGGGAATCCAGTCTCCCAGGAGAGTTGGTGGTGGCAGGAGCACCTGGGAATCTTGTTCCTTGCGCAGCTGAGGAGGAGGAAAGAAATACTGTTCCTGATCACCTCTGCCGTGCCCACGTGGTCCTGCTGGGACTAAGGTTGAATCCTGCTGCTTGTAGCCCGTGGCACTGTCCCTGTCTGGCTGTAGGGAACCTGGCACTGAAAACGGGATAGAGCATCTAAATGCTAGGAATGTTAGGGAAATGTTGGTATGTTCATTTTTTTAAGGGGCACATGAGTGCCCCAAAGATTCTCTAAGCCTGCTGTGATCTCCCTAGCATCACGGTTTGTCTCAGTTATTGTTGAAGATTCAAATCTAAGTTTGAGATCCACCAAACCTGGAAGACTTGAGCTTCCCTGTGAAGCAAAAGGCTTCCCTTGTCAAATGGGTTTGATATGGAAAACACCAATACTTGTGGGACTGAGACCTACACTCAGATGTCCTCTGTGGTAACCTGAACTCCCTGGGAATAGTTCAGATTTGCTGTTTCCCAGGGCTACAAACTGCAAGGAAGCACCTCGACTGTCCCATGAGGACAAAGGCAGCTGACGAGGGGTCCTGGGACTCACTGAAGGCGTAGGACACGTTGGTTTCATTGCTTGGGAGGGTGCTTAAGAATGACCAGGCTGCTCGTGAGAGATTAAAAGAGGGGAGAGGCTTCTCTTGAAGCGCCAAAGCATGGAGTTATCTCAGAACAAAGTCCTGTGACCTGTTGGTTTATGTTGCTGGGTGGGTGCTGATGCTGCAGCAGCGAGAGCAGATCCGTGCGGGTGATTCCCTCTGCCAGCAGAGCCAGCCGCACCGCGCAGCCTCTGCCTGTGCGTGCAGAAAATATATCAAAACACACTTAGACTGCTGTGTCTTTAGGCAACGTCTTTCATGCAAATCATGGCTTTTTTTTTCAATAAATTACCCTTAATTTGAATCAATAAAAAAATCTGCCTTTCCATTACTGTGTGATGATACTCTCCGGCTCCCTAGTGAATTCATAAATCTGTTTCACTTTCAAGCCTCCAAATTATTTTAATAAGAAACAAGGAGAAGCAGTATAAACTAAGTTTTCTGCATGACTTTTCAGGACCAGGTGTCTGCACTCTAATTTGCCACATTTCGATGCTACCCTACGCATGTTTTATACTTAGGAGCCTAAGCTGAGCCACATTCAAATTCGCGTTCTCGTTATTACTATTCAGAGTCTGAATGAGTGTTGGTAAAAGGCACTAATATCACAGTACGTCCAGGAGCAGCTGGTAAGTCTATTGAAATTATACTTTGTAGCAAGCTCAAAATGTCAGTATAGCTTCTTTTTGCCTTCTGTAAAGTGCCCTGAAGTTTTTTTTCAGGGTTAGTTTAGGCAGCAGCCACCTGAAGGTATTTTGTTTACCTTTTAGGTATGGCCAAACATAATGTTTCTGTCTCTTTTTAAACCATTTGCCATCTTTCCACTTACTAGGTTCGGAGAACTCATATAAGGGGTCTGTAAAATCTTGAAATTGGGCTAGAAGAACCTGGCACAAAATACTGTATTCACAGCTTTGATACATACAATAAAAAGCAATTATTTTTATGCTTTTTGTGGCTGAACCACTCTAGACTTTGAGGTTGAACCCGTGAATCACTTGAGACTATCAGCAAATACGGGTGTGCACTAATCAAGGGCTTTTGTGTTGAAGTTCCAGCAGCTCAGGCTTGACCACAAATAGACATACCTCTTCTAATGTTGTCATGTAGATTTTTGAAGCTGTTTTTGCAAGTCCTACAGGAGTGTGTACGTACTCCACCTGGTTTTGATTTGTGGAAACCCCATGGTTGCTGTACAGGAGTGTGTACGTACTCCACCTGGTTTTGATTTGTGGAGACCCCTGGGTCTCCTTCCCCTGAAATGTCTTTCTGCTGGTGCTGACCACGGTGCAGCAAATTTTACTGTCCTGGCTGCCTTGTTTTCCTTACCTTTAAAATAGCCTGCAGAGTGTCAAGAATCCAGAAGGGGGGGAAAAAAAAGATGTTAGGATTTGGAAAGTGTGCTCTGGATGGATGGCTGGAGGAGGGGGTGGCATTAAAACTCTCTGCTGCATGAATCACTGTGACTCAGTGTCCTTTACGTACTTGCTGGGGTTGTACAAGATTCAGAGCCTGAGGGGGATCCCAGTGCCCCGCTGCAGTCACCAGGCAGTGTAGGAGGCATGGCTTAGGGTTACAGTTTTTGGAAATAACAGGATAGTGTGGGAGAGAGGACTAAAAGAAATGCCTGAAAGAGGGAGAAAATATTTTCTTCTTCACCAGAGAAAATATCTAGTGTTTCTCATGCTGCGTTCCTCTACTCCTGCTTGATAATTCAAACCTAATGAAGTACATTTTGAAAAGTGCCCGAGCCTTTCAAGTTTAGTTTTAAGCATGCAAAGCTCAAGTCTACATCTGCAGCAATTAACCTTGTTCACCTCCTCTCCCTGGCAAGTTAGAAACTCCTGGCTTCCTGAGGCTGCTCGTCGAGGTGCCGCTGCTCTGTCTCTCTGCCACCCACTGCAGCGCTGGGTCCAGACGTCGACACAGCAGTGGGGCTGGCAACGGGGCTTTTCTTGGCACGATGTGAGGGTGTCAGTGAGAAGCCAAGCTGTTTGCTTCTACTTCTGCCCCCTCAAAACACTTCAGGAGCTGAGGGTAGTGGCAGATTCCCACTGGTGCTCACCGAGGACAGGAAAGATCCTTGCCAAGGTGGAGGGCTCTAGCGGGGGGGGACCAAAGAGTTGAGGTATGTTGGTGTTTTGTTTTTTTTTTTAATAGAGATTTTACTTATTTCTAAAGCAGAACTGGAGCTAGTCAGACTCATCTGACAGCCTGGTGCTTGGTTTTACAGCTCATTAATGAAAGGGAAAGAAGCAGCAGAGCTAGATTATCCTAAAGGGGGAGTTGGAACAATAAATTGGACCATTTTAAACTTTGTCTTTTGAGACTCCTTTAACTGTGATGCCTTTTAATGCGACATAAACCATTCCAAAGAATCTTTGGAGCATCACAAGGAATTTGGTGATTAAAAAAAAGGGTGAAGACTGCTCCCAATATCACTGCTGGTGGGGAGAACAAAGAAAAGGAGGTTGAGCCAACCTACTGGAGCATCCAATGAATCATAGGATGGTTAAGTTGGAAGAATGACACAATTTATGGTTGACTGTATTCCTGGAGATGAAGTAAAAGGAAAATCCAACAGACCATTAAAGAAGAGAACAGAAATGTATCCTTTTTCACTCTTGTTTGGAACTCAGGAGAAGGGAAATATAAAGAAGTACTGCGAGGGGGTTATGCCAAGAGTTTTGCAAAATGTTTTTGAAAGTGCAATACGAGTGTTTTGTGTGGATTAGAAGTTAAATACAGGGCCATGAAACCAGAATTGGAGTTGAGGGGTATCAAGAGACCCTAACATTTCATTCATGGGGTCTCCACAAGGTGCATTCAGAAAACTATAATACAGCTGAAAAAACTCCACCTTACAAGGTAAAGTACACCATAATGCACATAATGCAGTTATTTCTGTGCTTCTCAGTATTTGAGTCAATGCCCATATTTTCTCAAATTGAATAAAAACCAAAAATCAATGTAACATGGGGAGAAAGGTCTAAAGGTGGCTTTAGTTTCTCCTTGTGCTCTTTATGTCCTGTCCTCTGAACATCCCAACTGGCCAGTCCTCTCCAGTGTCCTGGGCACGGGGTGGGTGAGATGCCCCCACTGATGCTGCAGCGCTATGAAGAGCTGGGGGAGGGGGAATCTTGCTTCAGCTTTGGACTTTTTAATGCATTTTCTGCACTTAGGCTACTGTGTGTTTTTTCCTCTCTGTGAAGAGTATTTAGTTGTTCAATGAGACACATCTCACTTCCAGCTAATGGATAGCTCAGAGACACCTTTGTGTGGGAAGTCACTTAAAAAAAAAAAGAAACATTTTCTTGGTAGGAATTTTTAACTTGCTTTATACACCGTGCGTTTTACAGCCTCTGGCTTTTATGAAAATATAGTTCGGGTGAATAAAGCAGAAAACTTACTGCAGCAAACCTGATTGGAGACGATGACTTCTGCAATAGTAATAGGATTTTATTCATGTTGTACCGAAAGTATCTGCAAAAACTATATCCCAGTTATTTGCTCTAAAGCAGTTATGTCCTGAAGGAATGAGGGATATTGTTTTTCCAAGGTGATGGAGGATTTCCAGCTCTCTTCTGACTTTGGACTCTCCCCAGGACATTAGGAAATCAGGCCCAGGATTTATTCAAGAGGAAACCAGCAGCAGTGACTTTGTTCAGCAAAAGTCGTAAACAGTCTGTGCACAAATGAAAGCCCTCTGGGTGTAAACACTGTGAAGTCTCTTTAAAGGCCCTGATATATCAGGCACAAGATTCGTTCTTGCTGATGAAATATTTTGATTAGGGTGGAAAGCAAAAGCACAGTGTAAAGTCAGATGCCCCTGAGCGAGAAAGGGAGCGGGGACTTTCCAGCAAGGGTGGGAAGGGGGAGGATGTTCTGTGATGATTAGGAATTGATGGGTTTAGAGGAACTGAAAGGCTTTTTCGAATGAAAACATAGGACAAATCCTTTAAGCTTTAGATGATAGGGAATGTATAAAGTTGAGATGCAGAAAGATTGTCAGAAAAGATTTTGGGGACTGAGGGGAGATAGGCTGTTTACCCCACAGGCTCAGCTCCTGCACTGCTCTGGAACAGGGTCTGTGGAGGTGGGGTGGGGGGTCCCTGTCTTCTCCCCAGCGCCGGTGGGGTGGCACAGCATGGTCATCCCACCCCTGCTGGACTTCTCCTGGGTGCCTCACATCCACGCCTGGCAAAGGGGCTTGCAAACGTGGGGACACATGGCACCCTGGCAATGGTTGATGCCACGGGGGGTATTTCTTTTTGTTCACGCAGCTGCAGGGCTTCCTAATGCTCTTCCTGACGCACCCACCACGAGCTGCTTGGCTCACAGGTGTTCCCTGCTTGGACTTCTCCCTCTTTCTCAGGGGACAAGACATTGCACAGAGGGTGTGCTGTGTTCCTGGTGTAACCCTGCTCTGTGGTACCAACTCTGCCAGGTCCTGTCTCCCTCCTCCACTTCCCCAAACCCACACCCATGGGATGCACCTGGATCCTTAAGGTTTTATCTCAGTTTTCCAGCGAGTCCACCCACCGTTCAGGCCAGCAGGTGGACTCTCCAAACTACCCCTCTGTGAACAGCTAAGTAATATTCTTGAGAACTTCAACCTTGTCTACCTTTGCCAAACTACTCAGGAAAGTATGTTCCATCTTGCTATAAATCCTAATATGCAGGAGTGCATCTTAACCACTGAATTCCAAGCAAATATTTTGCACGTAAAAATTTATTTTCTCCACTCTGTTATCTAGCTGCAAAGCTGACCATTTTTCTGCTAGAATATTGTAGAAGCAACTTGGCTTTTTTTGCTGGCTGAAGCAGTTCAGGTGGATTTATTTGCTATTACTTAGAACATTAAAACAAGGATTTTTACGTTTGCTTCAGGAAGAATTTCACGCCCTCTTATTTATGACAGGTGTGTATCAGGGGGGAGCTGGGTTCTCTTCCCTTCTTTTTTATAAGGCTGAATCAGACTTGCAGCAGGTTTCAAAAATCTTTGAACTGGCCAGCCTGTATTTGTGGGAATTATGCTAGGCAGGAAGAGTGGAAGTATTAATTTAAAAAATAGGAAAAAGTGTTCAGAAATTGTCACTCTATTGCATACAGCTGCTTTTTTAGCTGCTTTCTGATGAGAAAAAATCTGAAGGTGGGACAACTTGATCACGTAACTTGAGAGACAGCAGTAAAAACTGCAGTGAGTGTCATTGTTTTAAGACACAATGCTAAAAAATCATTGCACCTTTCATTGTAGAGTGTTTTGCCTCCCTGGCACGCTGTGGTAAACTCATCTCCAGGTACGAAGAGCAAGGCAAGGTCCAGGCTATCAGATTATGTGATGACTACCAAAGCATGATAACTCTTACGCTTTTTATTCAGGCGTGTTTGGTGTTCGAGATGCCAGTGTTCTCAGTCCTAAAATGGAAAGATCCAGGCAAAAAAGGAAGTACCAAAAAAATCAACGTATACAAATAAAGTTTGGTTTTGGGATGCTTGTGTGGAAGAGGAAAGTTTGGCCAAACATTTGGGTGCTGGATTGTGTCAAAACTGATTTACAAGTGAGTTGTCATCCTTAGTGCTCTGCGATTCCTTCGTTGAAGATGAATTTTTAATTTTTTGTGTGAGTTTTCTCAGGTTGATCTCAGGATAGGAATGCAGTGATGGGCTTAATTGACTTACCCTCTGTGTCTGAGATGAGCAGAGCTGCGCTTACAATTCCCTTGGCAGTGGAGGAAGCTGAAGCTGTATTTGAGTGCTTTTTCTATTTCTTTAGGTGCTTTCAGTTGGTGTCCTGTCTAAAGTATTCTTACTGATGATGACACTTTGCTCGTGTTTAGCCAGGCTTCTTAAGATTTTTATTCCTGCTGAATAACAAGACCTTTGTAAGACTTTTCTCGTGGCCTGGTGTGGTGGTTTAACCCCAGCAGCAACTAGGGCCACGCAGCTGTTCATTCACTGCCCCCATGCCCCATAGAGCAGGGAGAAGAGAGAGAAAAAAGAGAAAAAAAACTTCACAGGTTGGTATAAAGTCCCCTCCTAGGTGTACTCCCTGCCTTCTAGTTTGCAGGCCAGTAAGAGAAGCTTCCCAGAGGTGCGGGTGGGATGTGCTGAAAACCCTGCACTGGGAAGCACTCCTGCTTTCCTAAGCCTACATCCAGAAAGAGTTATTTTCTTGTGATGTCTACCCGGTTGGTCTGGCCCTGTTGGCAGAGGTCAGCTCAGGCAATCAAGGATGAGATGGTCTCTAATATTACTTCCCTTATAAAGCACAGTAGGGCACAGCCGGAGGGGTGTTGTAGAGGGATTGTACCTCTCTCCTGTTCCCTTCAAGAAAACCAGCAGCTCTGATAATACATGTGGAAGAGAAGGAGTTCCTTATGCTCTTCATGTCTTATCTCTGACACCCAAGTGAGTCTTGTGCTGGAATGTGAAGGCGGAGGTGAGCCAGACAAAGTATTTCTGTGCTTTGATAGAAAAACGCAGAGCTGAGTCTTCCACCTCTGACACTCTCAGCTTTGAACTTGAAATCGAATGTAGAGTCCACATCCAGGGCCCAGCTTGTTTATGATTTGCACTTTGCTTGGGATCAGCCTTGGAAATGCAAGTGGCAAGTGTTATCAGAGTGATGTTGTGAACAGGACATGGCTGGGAACGGGGGCAGAGTCTCTCTGCCAGGAAGAATGAGCTACTCGCAATTATGCAAAGTAACAATTGGGTTTCACTTTTGGAAAGCAAAAGACTATATTTTTAATTGTCTGTTGAAATTGCACTTTTGCCAAGATGAAATGTAGAATTAATACCAGAAAGTATTCAGTGTAACAGAAAATTCAGTGTAACAGAAGTTTGGGCTCTGTCTCGTGAGTCCGTCGCTGCCCTTTGCTGCTGGGTTTCAGGTGACAACGGCGCTGCTGGGTCAGTGCCTCCTGCATTGCAGCAGCTGCTTAAAGCCTTTGGTGGTGGTCTGTGGTGTTTTACCATGGAGAGGTGGTTTGGAGAATGACCCCCGAGTAGGAGACTGTGGCGGAGAAAAGAGCTGATTTTCATTCTGAAGTAAATTCTAGGCTGGGAGAAGGTGCTGGATTGCCAGATTTGAATTGGAACGGTGCTAATCGTCCTGTTCAGCTGAAGCCCTGATCCTCAGAGATGTCACTGAAGAGAAGGGAGCAATTAAACCTTCATTGCTCAGCCCAGTGTGCGGGGAGAAGCTGGACCACGCTCTCTGCTGGTGCTGGGCTGATCTGTGTAAGGAATATGTACGTAATTTTTAGAATATCTTGTTAATCCTCTTGTTGTCAGGTCCAGCTAGAGGGTAGGAAGGGAAAGCTATGGTTGGGAATGGCTGTTCCTTCCTGTTCTTTGCATTGAAACTTGAAGCTGCTTTGCTGTTGGGTGTCTTATGGGCGATGGAGGTTCAAGAAGAGAGGTTGGTGCTGGTCTCTTCTCACAGGTAATTAGTGACAGAACGAGAGGGAACGGCTTCAAGCTCCAACAGGGGAGGTTTAGATTGAACATTAGGAAAGAATTTTTCACCGAAAGAGTGGTCGGGCATTGGAACAGGCTGCCCAGGGAGGGGGGGGAGTCCCCATCCCTGGCTGTGTTTAAGGGCTGTTTAGATGCAGTGCTGAGGGACATGGTGTAGGGGAGAACTTTGTAGAGTAGGGGAGATGGTTGGACTCGATGATCCCAAGGGTCTCTTCCAACCTCAATGATTCTATGATTCTAAGAAGAGATGTTTTGGAAGCTCAGCGCTGACTGTGTGAAGCTAATCCAGCTGTAGTATGAACTGAGGAGAAGCTTTGCAAAATTTCTGGAAGGTCAGTGGTGCCTGAAGTGGTAGTAAGTGAGATGCTGAGTAAAACAGCCTTGTTACGCCCTGTGGACACGCTGAATTCAAAGGAAACATTTCCAGGAGGCACCATGAGCTAGAACTGGTTTCCTTTCACCATAAAAAGTCATTTGCATGGTTAATACACATTGCACGTGGCTTTTTACCACCTGGCTGGGGGAAAAGTTTCCAACTGAGGCGGCGACTCAGGAAATGAAGGAAATGTTTGGATAACTTCAAGTTCAAGGATATTTCTGTCAGACTCTAATGCGTCCTTTTATTTGTCTTTATGTTTGGGAAACGGGGGGAAAATGAAGTTTTCTTGTAGGCTTTACTAGAGCATGGAGTGAAATATGTAAAGCAAGATTAAAATCTAAATAGCCTATTGTTTCAATAGGTGTTTTCAATCATGAAGCCTTTCAGCTGGTTCCCCCTTCCCTCCATCTGCAGGGCAGAAGCCTGTGAAACCCACCAGTGCTCTCCACTGGTGCCCGACTGCCTCATCTCCATGCTCTTACAAATTGCATAATGATTTCTAGCCCTGGAAAATCGCGCTTTGCCTGTGACAAACTTCTTTCTCATCCATTCAGGAAAAGCTTCGCTTCCTCCTGGCTCAGTAAAGTGAGGGACAGGAATCAGGGTGTCCCTGCAGACCCACCTTCTGACCTGCCACCCTCACCCATATAGTGGCTCCTTCTGGCTCTCCTCTTATGCATAGCAGGAGATGGTTTCAGTCTTGAGGCATTCCTAATTGAAAAAGGGAAAAAAAAAAAATCCATACATATTGCAGCTACCCGGCAGCTGGAAAGCATCCCCAGAAGTTGGGGGTTGTGTGTTGTGTGAGGGGGATGGAGAAGGGAGAATGGGCTTGTTTTATAAAGACGGGGAAGATAAAGCGTCAATGGGAACGCAGGGGATAATGTAATGGATTTATAGGTTTCAAATGCCTTCCCCAACTGCTATGCAGGCTGTCAGTAAAATGGAAAATAGATATAAGGTTGCATAATGTATCTACAAAGTAGTGTTTGATTTAACAGCGGCACTTACCATTTGCATTCAAACGGGCTGCAATTGCTAAAATCAGAGGGGAAGCCTAAAGTCCTAATGTTTGATGGTGAATGTGGTTGTAGAGAGCAAAATTCTCCTCGCGGTGGTTGATTAATTCTATATGACAAAAGATATAAGATAAAGTGGTGTGTATACTGGGATCAATTGCTGTGGAAGGAAACATATGAGCATATTTTTTTGCCTTGACTGGCAAGCTCTCAATCCTGAGACATTAGAGTTTGCTGCCCTCAGTTTTAAGGTTATGAACACATGAAATCCTGACAACTCAGTTATTCATCAGCGTGAAAGCTTACTCGAATGTATCAAATGTATGGGAAGGCTAAATGGATACATCAGCCGTGATTTGAGCAGAATATTCTTTCTTGTTCATTTATTTATTTAAGAGGATTAAAGAGAATCTGAACAGCCATCTCGAGTTTCCAAAGGATTTTCCTAGTGGAGGGCAAGAAGGACCATTACGATGAAGTGATGAGATCTTTATCACAATTTGTTCTTGTATCAAGCTTCGAGCCTCATGATCGTGCCATAATACATTCCTCCAAAGGAATGTCTAAACCCGAAGGGTGATTTATCACATCGCTTGATGGTCTGTTTCACTGTTTAATTACCACATTTTTAACAATATGTACTCTTTTTTTTCTACAGGGATCTTTTTAACTTTATTTTCAACTGCGCTTACTGATATTTTTATTTTAAAAAGCACAGGATGAAGGCTCCCCTGCCTCCACCATTCGAAGATGGATCAAAATTCAGCAGAGCTCTGTTAGTGTCTGTGTTTGCTGAGGGCAGAGGCTGAGTGCCCACCCGGGCACTGGACACGGTGTCGCTGCTGAAGTTGGGGGCAACCACTGAATATTCGTTCAGCTTCTTGAGCAGACTATAAAGTCCTTGCAACATTTTATGCTCTGGTCTGTGGCTGATACTTAGCCTGAGCAGGCATGTTCAAGACCTGGCTGATGAAGCTGTGTAGGAATAGACTCCAGTATCACAGTCTCCTTTTGCTTGTGTGGACACACAGTTGCCCATACATACACCAGTGGGGTGTGGGAAACATCAAGTGGGTTAAGGGGAGGACTTTTTTATTCTTGAACTTGGTTGTGTTGGTGGATGAGAAGCTCAACATGCCCTGGCAGTGTGCTCTCACAGCCCAGAAAGCCCCCTAGGACTGCATCCAGCAGCATGGCCAGCAGGGCAAGGTGGGGGGAAGATTCTGCCCCTCTCTCTGCTCTGGGGGGAGCCCCCTGCAGTGCTGCCTCCAGCCCTGGGGCCACCAACAGCAGAAGGACATGGACCTGTTGAGTAGGGCTAGAGGAGGCCACGAAGATGCTGTGAGGGCTGGAGCCCCTCTGCTGGGAGAGGGGGCTGAGGGAGTTGGGGGGGGATGTTCAGCCTGGAGAAGGCTCTTCCAGTCCCTAAAGGGGCTCCAGGAAAGCTGGGGGGGACTCTTGGTCAGGGAGGGGAGCCATAGGATGAGGGGGGATGGTTTTAAACTGAAAGAGGGGAGATTGAGATGAGATGTCAGGAAGAACTTCTTTGCTGTGAGGGTGGTGAGAGCCTGGCCCAGGTTGCCCAGAGAAGCTGTGGCTGCCCCATCCCTGGAGGGGTTCAAGGGCAGGTTGGAGGGGGCTTGGGGCAACCTGGTGTTGTGGGAGGTGTCCCTGCCCAGGGCAGGGGGGGGAACTGGATGATCTTTAAGGTCCCTTCCAACTCAAGCCATTCTGTGATTTCTTACTAGGTTTTTTTCCTCGGAAGTAAGTTTTGCAGTGAAAAATAGCCCTGTGCTTCCTACTTTAGTAAATTCTTTGCTGTGGTCTTTCCCTTCACAATGAAAGTTTTATAAGTCCTTGTATTGTCATAGAAGTTTTACACTTGCAGATGATGACAGTTAGCAAAGTGTTCACATTTCCCTAGAAAATTGTCTTAAATTAGGCTCTGTGAAGGAGAGAAGAGCTGTTCTTATGCTATCAATATTATATCTTCATCTTGGTGGTTGTTAACATAGTGTTTGCTCTGCAATCTCAAGGAGTTAATATTCTGAACTTCTAAAAGGATAAAAAGGAGAAGGGAGGATGGAATAAGAGGGTTGCTTGTGGTTAATGGGGACTGAGAGTGCGCTGACATAGACTAGGTGTCGGCTTAAATACCAAGGGGTGAACTCACGAACCATCCCATTTCTTATGCTGATCTCTTCTTATTTTATTCTCCGTAGTCTATCACAGCAATTATATATCACCAAACACTTGGAAATTAAATACATAATTTGGATAATTGCCAGTAGAGTTGAGCTTGTACTGCTCACCTCCTTTACATTTTGTAAAGAATTTGGACTCACGTAGCCAAATTTTGGGCAGGACTCGAATTGTCTGAGCGTTTCCCGAGTAACTCATTCCTGCCCAGCCAGGTCGATGCTGGGCTCGGTGTCTCATCCCTCCTGTTCTGGTGGAATGTGGCTTTTCTTTTGCCTTCTGAGTTCCTGACCATCTGAACTTCTGATGACTTCAAATTTACTGCTGTTGCTTCAATTTAGTTCCTGACCATCTGAACTTCTGATGACTTTAAATTTACTGCTGTTGTTTGCTTTAATTGGAGAACTATTTCATTAACTCGTTAAAGGAGATTCCAAGGAAGATTTAGGATTTATTTATGTGCATTTCTTGGTTTTGCTGTATTTTAGCCTGCACTGGTACGTGCTGTGATTAGAAACATAGCAGTGTTGGCCACTAAAACTTTTCCTGGGGCCCGTGGAGTTGCCCTGGAAGCCGATATGCAAACTCAGGGCAGCCATTCCAGTTTGCAGAGCAAAGACAACTTCCAGCATCTGGCAGGTGCCTGCTGTGCGGGAGATAACCAGGGAGCTGGTTAAAAAACATTGAGTTTCAGTCTTGTGAGAAATTTCCTCATCTTTGTATTTGCATTTATTCTGCGTCAGAGTCAACCCAAATATTTTCAATATTTTTCAATCAGAGTGAAATTCTTAAGTGTATTTTTGAGTATTTTCTCTGGGTTTTTTTCCTAGGTTTTTAAACATTTAAATGAATATTATTGTTTCCTTTCTTTTTTTTTTTTTTTAGAATACAGAAGTATTATATGCCATGGCTTGTTGTTAAAATAGATTATTTTAAAATAATTTAGAACAGCTGCTTTCTAGTGATTGAGTCATCTCATTTTCTAGATTAGAATCTCTTGTTTGTTTTGTAATGAAATGGTTTGACACTTGGAACAAGAAATTAAGATAAATAGCACACCAACTAGGAGAGCAGGTGGTTTTTGCAGCATCCTTCTTATTCTAGGAAAGTGCTGCATTTCTTCTCCGGACGTGTTCTGTGCATTTATAAATTACTCCAGAGTTGGAAATTTCCATTTTCTTCTTGACAATTTTTCAGTGTCTGATTCCCTGAAATTTCTCTCGCTTCAGAACTTGAAGTTTAAATCAAATAAGGAGGGCGGCAACTGTAGTGTCTTACCTGAAAACCAACCTGTGAGTGATGTGGTGCGGCATCGTTTCTTTCTATAGGAGGAATCCCCCGAGACACAGCCATGTGTACACACAAGTGTGTGTTGTAGCACTTTTCAGAGATTCCAGGGAGGAGATACCAGCAGGTTCAGTAACTCAAGGTGGTCCTGGCTGTGAGAAATGGTGGGAAGGGGGTGGCTGGGGCATGGGGACATTGGAAGGAGCCAGCCCCCAGGGGACATTGCTGTAAGAACATCTATAACTGGAACTGCTCTGTCTGTACTGGGAGGCCCACAGAGGAATAGACTGAGACAGTGGATATCTCACAAAACGGGGACTCGGAGAACATTAGCTTATCGTGGTCATGACGAAAGCCCCCAGCAGGGGTGGGCACACGGGCTCTCCTGGCACTGTCTCTCTGTGCTGTCTTTGTCACTTCAGTCATTCCCAGCTCTTCTTGTGGGAAGCGGAGAAGAGATGGAGACCAACTCTGAGGAGAGCAATAAGCCAGTAACTGGCTGTGGCTGCTGACCAGTCCCTTAGATATTAGGCTCTCCTGGCACTGTCTCTCTGTGCTGTCTTTGTCACTTCAGTCATTCCCAGCTCTTCTTGTGGGAAGCGGAGAAGAGATGGAGACCAACTCTGAGGAGAGCAATAAGCCAGTAACTGGCTGTGGCTGCTGACCAGTGCCTTAGATATTTCTGCTTTTCACCGAATTTCACTGAATTTTTAGAGTTGGAAGGGACCACAGAGATCATCTAGTCCCACTCCCCTGCTGAAGCAGGATTGCCTAGAGCTTGTCAGAGCATGTTACTCAGGAGCATCCAGGCGGGTCTTGAAAATCTCCAGAGAAGGGGACTCCACATCCTCCCTGGGCAGCCTGTTCCAGGGCTCTGCCACCCTCACTGTGAAGAAGTTTTTTCTCATATTTGAGTGGAACCTCTTATGTTCCAACTTGTGCCCGTTGCCCCTCGTCCTCTCACTGGGAACCACTGAAAAGAGTCCGGCTCCCTCCTCCTTCAACCCACCCTTGAGATACTTGTAGGCATTGATAAGGTCTCCCCTCAGCCTTCTCTTCTCCAGACTAAAGAGTCCCAGGTCTCTTAGTCTTTCTTCATAAGGGAGATGCTGCAATCCTTGAATCATCTTGGACTGGGTGAAACTGGACCACATGCCCAAATTCATACTATTAGTTTCTTATTCTCTGTGTTGCATCCAGGTACTGCTTGTCTATTAAATGTTATGTTGTAGGGACAAGGACTGCTTGCTTTGAATGTCTGCACATCAGCTGGTTTAATAGGGAATCTTTTGGAACAGAGAGTCTACTGCAGTACCAATAATCTCATGATTTGGCTATGCCACGAATCTTTCTTTACTGTAGTTTCTATATCCTGAAAATTTTTGGGAAATACTGAAGTCTGATTTGAGTGAGCAGACTTTCTGAAGATTGACCCACACCACAATCTCAAATAGTGGCCATACTCTCACTCAAGTATAGTTTTCTCCTTCCCTGCCTCTTGTGAGTTGCACCCAGATTGTTTTAATGTCCCTTGAACTCCTACTCTCTCCTATAGTCAACAGGAAAAAAGAAAGACTGGTGGTTTGTTGTTTTTTTTTTTTTTAGTTCAGTGACTTTTTTTTCTTTTTCATCCTGAAAGCTTTTCTAGCTCTATTTGCCTTAAGGGGAAGGTTTTTTAAAATTAAAATAAAAAAACAACCCTCTTTTTTGGTTGTGATTTTAGAACTGGTGAAGGTAGCTGAATACTTATATCTATATGAAGATCAAGGACAAGTGCATCTTCCACTTGTATTTATAGCCTTTTGTATAATGTGCTTGAAAATAAACGTCACTGCTTTTGCATAGGCTCTGGCTGGGCATCCTGTGAATGTGCCTTTCAGTGCCCCAGCAAGAGGAAGTTCCCTTTCTTTTTTCCAAACTCCTATTTTACTGATTGTCCTTGGGAATTTTATGGAATTGCTGTTTCTCTAGCACTTGATCTGCAAATAGAGCATACAAATTGCATCGATTCATTCCTAATGACAGAGTTAATATGTTTTTCTTCCTAGATTTGGCTACGGCATCCACTGGGTCCTGTCTCTTAATTTAAGGTCTTTGATGCTCACTCTAACTCTGATGATGTTTTTACACGGGTTCCCTTGCCTTAAGGTACCTTGATGCAATAAGAGTGACCAAAACGTTGTCCCGTGCCACGCTGCATTGCATGGTCCTCACCTTACCTAAGGAAGAGGAGCCAGTGTCAATATTTCTCCTCCCTGCATTTAATTTTTTTGTTTTAATGACCATTGTGCTGAGGTCTCTCTCAGGTTTCCGGCAAGTAATAAAAATTTAAAACCATGTTGTAAATCCTGGAAAAATTAGTAGGTTTTCAATGAAATCACTTGCAAGCTGTTCAATCATAATCCCTTTAAGAGTTCCACTTTTGTTATTTCTTGCTGCTCCGTGGGCCTGGTGTAATTCAAGGCCCTTTTCTGTTGTGCTGCCTTATCTTGGGTGTCAGCTCTGTCTAAATTGTTCTTCTCTGTCCAAATAATAGGATTCATACTCTCGCACCCTTCTCTGGTGTCAGTAGTATCCGTCTCTGTGTCTCATTTATCCTGTTATTATTAAAGTTCCCCTTTTTAAACACTGTGTATTTATTTTTCCTCAAAATGCAACGTTTTCCTCCTGTCATAAAGCAAGCGACTTAAAAATTTTCAAAGGCTCTTTCAGCAAAGCTGGGAATTAGATTCTTGTGGAGCCCTTCATAAAAAATTGAAGACTTCATGTATTAACATACATTGATTTATTCATAGTGTTTCATTACAAATAAGCGAGGATCTCGTAATATCAGGAAAGGTTAGGAGAGCAGCGGAGCACGTTATATTATATTGACAGCTCAGTTGAAATTGAGCTGCCTTTGGATTGAATTTGGAACGCGGGCAAGGAATTGGCTGGTAAATAAGTCATGAGTTTTACTTGCAAGTGTCTGTATATCAACAGGGCTGCCACGGGTGAGCGTAACGGAGCTGGAGCAGAATTTCAAAGGGGTGTTCTCAGCTGGGGTCCCTCTAAAGCTGCGTTAGCCCCGGCAGTGGGTGTTCAGGAACGGTTCTCCAGGGCTGGAACCCTGCTGGGTTACTCTCCCAGGCAAAAGCCAGGCAGGTACCACGTGTAGACCTGCAAAGTGGGGCTGAAAACAGGCCTTGGGGAAGGCCAGCAGAAGCTGGCTCAGAGAAGAGAAGGCCTTTTGTCTAAAGACCTGATGATATTTATTTCATTTAAACATACCACTTAATGTCAACATTTCGTTTTGGCGTATTCCGTTTAGCGCAGGGAAAGACTTCCAAACCCTTTGTTATCAGTTAAAGGCTCCCATTGTTTTCAGCGGCCTTTTGAAGAGACCATTTGGCAGAAGCAAAAGATACCTGAAGGAAAATGTCTCCCTGTTTGCACCGAAAATTTTCATATTTTGTAGAGGGGTTGTGTGGGAAATTCTCATGAAAATCCTGCACCCTGGTTTGGCTGCGGAAGTTCTGAGACTTTGAAAAAAAAGCAATTGTTTGCATCTTTTGTTGTAAATCAGCACATGCTGAGGTTCTGGTGGAGAGAAGAAATTAGGTTTTTTCTAAGTAAAGCCTTGGAAAAATTTGTCCTGTTTGTTCGCCAGCATCCAAACAGAAGTTCTCACTAGAGATACTGAAATTGTATCTGTCCTTGTATTTTAGAAAGCCTTGGAAAAATTTGTCCTGTTTGTTCGCCAGCATCCAAACAGAACATCCCACTAGAGATACTGAAATTGTATCTGTCCTTGTATTTTCAATGTCTAGTCTCAAGGGATGGCCAAGTAGGGGAGCAGAGAAAGGCCAGGAGCAGAATGCCCCTTCTCACCTTATTCTCCTTGTTCTTCTTCTGCAGATTACGTACAAGGCCGTTGGGTCCCTGGATCCCAGCGCTGACCTCTCCAGCCAAAGAGGGAAAGTCTTCAAACTAAGGAATGAAACCCATCACCTCTTTGTAGGATTATACCCAGGGACTACGTATTCATTCACCATCAAAGCCAGCACAGTCAAGGGCTTTGGGCCACCCATCACGACACGGATTGCAACGAAGATTTCAGGTACTGCTTTGGAGAAGAATAAAAAAGAATTTTATAGGGATTTATTCTTTAGACCTGCAGCTGATGCATAAAACAATATAAATGCATTTGGCTCAGTGTCTGAACAAGTTTCATAGGGCAGATTTTTAAAACAGCCTCAATCCATTATCTGTGTTTGTTTGGGTTGCAAAAGCCGTGGTTAATTTGTGGGTATCTTCAATATCCATTAATATCTTTGTGGAACATTTTAAATGAGATTCTTCATTAGTTCTACAAATAAACTATCCCTATATTAGTTGTTAGTATTATCTGCCTGGCTGGGGAAGCTCCTTCATTGTGGCTTTTACTTTCAGATTGCACCAAAATGGATGTAATGAAGTAATTGAATTAATAGTGCAAGGAGACTAAAAATAAAGGAGAAAAGCTGTTTTTATGTTTTCATTCAGAGTAAGGGCAGAGGGAGGGCTTGAGGTAGGCAGACAAGTATATGAAAAGCACTAAGATCAGGAGGCATTGCAAAGAAGAAGGTGCATGTCTCTAGAATAAAATGGAAACTTAGGGTAGGTATCAAAAAAAAGATGGATAAAGGGATGGTAGAGATGATATTGGGCAGACATATGTAGAATTTAATTGATAGCACTAAAATAGGTTGTCTAACACAGTTTAAAACTGTAATTTTTTGGAATACCTTACCTATTATTTCAGTAATTCAAAATAAACATTTGAGACCTTCAGGACACTAGTAACACTTGAAATTATGGCTGTAGTTTGGAAATTACTGTTAAACTTGCTCTAAGGAGGAGTGCAAAGGTTAGTAGGGAGAAGAAAGACTTCTGCATTGACTGGCATGTCCTTGTAGGACTGTATGTATTTCAAAATGAAAAGTCTATGCTGGAGCCACCTGTGGGTGTATATGTTTATATGTGTGGACACATTTGTTTAAGTCTTAATCACAATTAAATGGCAGAATTCCTGAGGACTTGTCTTTGGGCAGAACTGGGATCTTGTAAAATAGGCATTAAATTGATGAGTAGTAGTTGATATTTTAGAGAGATCGCTGCCAATTGTCCTTTTATTGAGCTACCACACAACTGTTCTGTCTTGAGATCACAAGAAAATGACTGTATCTTATTTCAGTGTCTGGTGACTAATACAGACTCTAATTGCTGAATTATACTTAACACCATTAGCTAGTCCTGCCAACACCCATGTTTCTTGCATTTGCTTCTAAACTATAAGGTGTCTGAAAGGAAGACTGTAAATTCTCTGTGGCAGGCGCAGTGTTTCACCCAGAAGATAACTCACCAGGTCTCACACACAGCCAGGAGGAGACACTGAGCTGGCTAAGGCATCACAAACAATTTGGTGGCACCAGTGCAGTGCCACAGCAGGGCTAGAAGATGATGGAGCCTGCAAAGACAGAGCCCAGCTTGTTTCTGGTGTCCAGCCTGGCCCTACAACCTCCTGGTGCCATCCCCTCAGTCCTCGCGGTGGCATCTCCAGCAGCTATGGTGGTTTCTGGTGTAGAAGACCTCTGGTGACATGCATCTTCTTTAAATGCCTGGCACTGCTTCTCCCTGATGCAGAGCACCTTTTTCGGAGAAATCCTCGTTAAGGGATTGGCATTGGTTCTGAACTCATTGCCAGCTTAATGACAGGGAAGTCAGTAGCTGAGCTGATAATAGCAACCAACATTCCTTGACAGTTTTCAGGCATTTAGATGAAAATCCTGATTGCAAACAGGATTTACGGTGGAAGTCACTGTGAGAGGATTAAATATGGGATCCCCCACAATGTGCCTTGCCCTTGTGAGTTACAGATGAACTTTTTGTGCGAATTCTTCTGTTTGCTTTATAGTTTGAAGACATTCAACAAAACTTGCATCTTTGGAATAGATTTGATGCTGTTCTGATGTCATGATCTCTTGAGTTCTTCCAAGACAAAAATTGTCCCAAACAGATATCTGTGTTGGGGAAGGAAGAAGTAATGAACTAAGTACAATATGTTCGTAAGAAGAGCTATCAGGAAAGGATCCTAACAGAAGATAAGAAAGCAGAAGTAGAAACTAGACTTCGGCTAAGTGTGAATATTCGGTGGTTTTCCATATTGCTTTGGGGAACACACCAGCAAAGCCATGGGGATGGTCTGATCCAGTGACCAGGACAGGGAGCAGGAGCCAGGCTTCCTCAGTGCTCTTCTTAGCTCTGCTGTGGAATCCCTCACCCTTTTATCATGTCCATGGCGTTTTCTTTCTTCACCTTTAAAATGGAAGGAATGATCCCATCTCAGAGGATTACTAAGTCTTAAAAATTCAAGATGGCAACTTAAAGGTTTGGGTGTCTGGTTCCTGTTTAATTTTAATAGGAAAAGAGTGTACAAATATTTAAGCGGTTTTGACAATTTTGGTCATAACATTGGGAAGTATTTTGATGTTTCGTTCGAGAAATGTTAAATGGTCTCTGAGAAATGTTAATATTACGTTGCCATCACTACCAAAGGCGGTAACTGGTGTATAACTAACATCTTGCTCTTTGTTCTGCTGTAGCACCGTCGATGCCGGAGTACGACACGGACTCCCCCCTGAACGAGACTGACACCACCATCACCGTGATGCTGAAGCCGGCTCAGTCCCGGGGAGCACCCGTCAGGTAGGTGTTTTGTCTTCTCTTTTCACAGTTCTCCCCTCTCCTTCCTCCCTCCCCGGGCTCCACTCACGCCTCTCTCATTCTCCTCTGATAATGGAGCTGCTGAAAGCCAGCGCCGACTAAAAGGCCAACTCTGCTGTTGATTCTGCCTTTCACAGTCTCCTTTTATAAACGCCTCAACCTACTCGCCTCCCGCTGTTAACCTCGGGAGGGATTACTGATAGCATTGCACGGGGTTATTACCCTTTCAGCAGCGCTTCAGATGCCTCTGCAGCACCGCAGCTTCCAAAGGTGCAGCTGTGTACTGTCACGCAGCCGACTGAGCACCGCCATCCAAGGTGGAGGAGGCCTCAGGCCTCCGTCGCTCCCATGATGGATGTCCAAACTGTCCTCGCACATGTGTCTATTCAGATTCTGCATCTATCTGTGCTCCTCACACCATCACGTGTCCAGCTCTGGAGTCCTCAACACAGAAAGGGTATGGACCTGTTGGAGTGGGTCCAGAGGAGGCCACAAAGATGTTCTGAGGGCTGGAGCCCCTCTGCTGTGAGGACAGGCTGAGAGAGTTGGGGGGGTTCAGTCTGGAGAAGAGAAGGCTCCAAGGAGAGCCCCTTCCAGTCCCTAAAGGGGCTCCAGGAAGACAGGGGGGACTCTTGGTCAGGGAGGGGTGAGGTGGGATGAGGGGAAACGGTTTTAAACTGAAAGAGGGGAGATTGAGATGAGATGTCAGGAAGAAATTCTTTGCTGTGAAGGTGGTGAGACACTGGCCCAGGTTGCCCAGAGAAGCTGTGGCTGCCCCATCCCTGGAGGGTTTCAAGGCCAGGTTGGACTTTGAGCAACCTGGTCTGGTGGGAGATGTCCCTGCCCAGGGCAGGGGGGTTGGAACCAGATGATCTTTAAGGTCCCTTCCAACCTAAGCCATTCTAGAGTATGATGCGTGAGCTGCTGTGTAAGACCTGGTCACCTCCGTTCCCTCAGTCTTTCCCGCCTTCACATGTTGCCTCTTTTATTGTGTACCCATAATATCCATCCTAAACCTTCACTGGCACAACTTGACACCATTTCCTCTTGTCCCATCACCTGTTCCTTGGGAGAAGAGACTGACCCCCCCCTGGCTACACCCTCCTTTCAGGGAGTTGCAGAGAGTGAGAAGGTCTCCCCTCAGCCTCCTTTTCTCCAGGCTGAACACCCCCAGCTCCCTCAGCTGCTCCTCACAAGACTTGTGCTCCAGACCCCTCACCAGCTCTTTTGTCCTTCTCTGGACACGCTCAGACTTGGGTTCCTACATCCCACTGACAGGTTCTTAGTGCTTTTGAAGGATGTCCCACTGAGTACTCGGGGGCAGATTGTTCAGATGTAAACTCCTGGATTTAATGAAATATCCTGTATCAATTGATGGTCCACCCCATGTCACATCTCTCCCCAAAATTGCATTGATACTTCTGAGCAAACAATCTGCTCTTTAAGACTTAGCACCATCCTTTTCCTAGTTTTTCTGAGTAATGTATTTTAAAGTTTCCCTTTCAATCTCTGGTACTCCATATGAGCGAATTTAAGAGCCTATTTTCTGAGTCCTTTAGGGATGTTTTTCTGCTGGAAAAGAGCAGTAAAATCACACAGCTCTGTTTTGTTTTATTTCTTTATATGGGGGAACATTCCTGTATCTCGTTTTACCACCTGCTGTCTAAAGAGTGTTGCTATTTTGTCTTTTTATTGAAAACTCTTGTGATTTTTCTCAAGGACAATTTACTACACTTTAACTGCGTTCAGTGAATAATGTCTTTTCCAGCCAATGCATCTGTTATAAAAAAATGGTAGGGATTTTTATAAATTTTCATTCTGGTTTCTTTAATTGCATTGTAACCTATTATACGCACGTTTGCAGAGAGTGCAATATTTACCTGCCACATCCAAGTGATAAGATTGCTTCCTGTAATGAGCCCATTTCATTGATTTGGACGTGTGTATGAAAAACAGAATGGACAGGAGCGTGTGGGGGGGTGGGGAGGTCTTGGAGAGAATTTTAGCTTTTTATTAACCATGACAGCCTCAGAAGGTGTGAATACCTTCCTCTTGTGTAACCATATAGACTGTCCTTAGCCCAAACAAATCCAGTTATTTCAACCTTAGATTTTTCCAAGCTCATACCTGTTCTTTCAGTCTGTTCTGCACACTCTCCAATTTGTGTAAATTCTGGCAAAATACCGTATCCCAGAGCAGGCAGCACTCCCTTGGAGGTTTCAACAGCACCCAGAGGATTAGAAGAACAGCACACTGTGAGCTGCTTGTGACTCTTTGAACACACAAGAACGAGGTGTTTCTTCCCCCTCGGTGTTCTTTCTGTATTCAAGCTGAGATCCAATATACCCTCTTTGTTGTTCTCTTGTTAGTTTTTCCACCTTTTGTTTGTGTGTGTTTTATTTGCCCTTCACAAGTACAGCGTTCTCCATTCGCTTCTATTAAGCACTGGTGAGACCCCACCTTGAGTACTGTGTCCAGTTTTGGGCCCCCTACCACAAGAGGGACATTGAGGTGCTGGAGCAGGTCCAGAGAAGGGCAATGAAGCTGGTGAAGGGTCTGGAGCACAAGTCTTACGAGGAGAGGCCGAGGCAGGTGGGGTTGTTCAGTCTGGGGAAGAGGAGACTGAGGGGAGACCTTATTGCTCTGTACAAGCACCTGAAAGGAGGCTGTGGAGAGATGGGGGTCGGTCTCTTCTTCCAAGTTACAGATGATAGGACAAGGGGTAATGGCTTCAAGTTGCACCAGGGGAAGTTCAGGTTGGATATTAGGAAACATTTCTTTACTGAAAGGGTTATCCAGCATTGGAATGGGCTGCCCAGGGAGGTGGTGGAGTCACCATCCCTGGAGGTATTTAAGAAACGTGTAGACATGGTTCTTCAGGGCATGCTCTAGTGCCCAAGATTACTGGTTTGTGGTGGGGTGCTGTGTGGGTGGGTGATGGTTTTTGGGTTGGTGGTTGTTGTTGTGTGTTTAGGTGGTGGGTGGTGGTTTGTGTTTTTTGTGGTGTGTGTGTTTTTTGTTTGTTTGTTTGGTTGGTTTTTTTTGTGGTTGGACTCGATGATCTCTGAGGTCCCTTCCAACCACTACGATTCTGTGATTCTGTGATTAAATACAGTAAAATGGGGTTTCAAAACGCTTTAAAATTCTGATAGAAACTTAAATGACTTGGAGCCCCTCCTAGCCTGATGCCATCCTCTGTGCACTAGTGGAAACAGGGATTTGAGACAGACTCCTGAGGAATCTCCATGCTCAGCAGCGAGCCGGCGTGGAGAGCCCGGAGGGGATCCTGTGTGCTGCGGCGTGCTGGTGGGACACCTCTTCTCCTGGCCTCCCCCAGGCACGGCCATGCTTTCCTGCATCCCTTCCATTTCTCACACTGACCTTTCGTATCCCAGCCTGCCTGAGAGGGTGCCGAAAAGGTCCTTGAAAGTAGTCTGAAATAGATTTTCCTCACACCTTCTTATAAAACCTCTGATATTGAAATCTTTCACTATGCAGGAGTAGGTTGACCCCTCATCTCTTCAACCTGAGAGTTCCCCAGGCAGCCAGTGTCCACTCTGCAGTGCCCTGGCTTTTTACTGTAGTCCTTCTGAACTGTGAAACTCAAAAAAAATCTGACTACAGAGTAATTATCCTTAATATTTCCTCTTATATACTGGGGATGGTGAGTTGGAGTATGTGTGGGGGTGTGATTGTCAACTGGTGTCTCTGCATAAGATCATTATGTGACTTTGTGTTGTTTCCTCCTGCTGCAGGCTGAGCAGCATACAGATACTGCATAAGATCATTATGTGACTTTGTGTTGGCTGAGCAGCATACAGATGGGGTATGGTCTGCAAGATCATTTTAGAGTAATATTGTAGAATATTTCAAATAAGATTCATTGTATTTCCCTTCACCCGAAGTGTAGGTACACCGAATCCAAAGTCACTTTCAACATTAAGACATTTCTGATGTTCCCCAGTGCTCATGATAAATAACTTAAATGAGGTTGTTTATAAAACTAACGATCATGAACTCGGCATTGTTAACGATCTATGGATAACAGTGAAGACACTTTCATATGAACTAATAGAAATAATATAAACTTCTATATTCTTTCATCTATTTTGTCCCGTTGCCAAAAGAAAAACGAACCATCAGCAGGCGTAAATATTCCCCCTTGTGGCACAGGCGTTTCGTTCTTGCCTTTATTTTCCATGGTATAACCTGCAGAGCTTGACTCCAGGTTGCCCTTTAAAAATAACTTTTAGGTGTTCTTATATCAATCTAAAGCCCGTGAATGGTGCTGTGATTGATTTGCTGAAGACTGACATTCATCTATAATAGATTCAGAAGAGGAAAGAAGAATGCAAGTGTTCCCAATCTTTACTCCTCACTTCTTTCCTGAAAATCTCCAGTGTGATTTTGAGGATAATTCTGCCTTTGAATCTGTTATTGTCAGGAGGGCTGAGTCAGTCCTTCATAGATTATTCACATATGACATCTTTAGACCTCTATTTGAGAATTTATATCCCATTCGCTGCTTGAAAATACCACTGTGAGGGATTTTATCTACATGACGTGTCCACTGGGCTGCTTTTTTGTGTGTTGGATACTTGAAAGTCCATCTGGTTTATTAACATGCGGTTGGTTCTATCAATCTACCTATACTATTATTATGGAGAAAATCAGATTTCCAGAGTGTGTATTAGTTTTGAGGATTTCAGACTTTAAATAAATGCTCCCCTTAGGTGTGATTGCCTTGTCGATATGCAGCCCTGTGTACTGGAGCTGTAGGACACCGTGGAAGGACATTAGAGAAGAGTCTGCAATTATTTTGGGGGGTTTCAGACAATGGAGAGCTTTTTTTGTTGGAAAAAAGATGCATTTAATCTCCCTATCTTCCTGCAGTTCTCTGAGGTGTATCAGTAAATAATCTCTGATGTTCCTTTGTGTGTCTGCCAGCACCGCGGGTACAGGACGGTCCTTGGGCACTGACCTCGTACTGTGCTAAAGAACAGTATTATTAGAACACGGGTATTCAGTCTTTGCACTTGCCTTTATGCATACATATATGTATGTATATTTGGGGGGGAAGTTATATATATCTATATGCAGGGAAAGTAGCATGTGTAAGTGATCCTGGAGAAGTATATTCAGTAAGAGTCATTTATTGTGTATGCGTGCCATGGTCGGGTTCTTGTAATCACTTTGATGGTGATGAAGGATTTTTATTACTGTACATCTTAAAGGAAATAAATCTAAACAGGAGAACAGGTTTAAATATTTTACACTTTATTTAGAAGTACTGAGCAAAGGTGAAACAGATATTTTCATATCAACAGACAGCCAGTAGGAGAAATGGGTTTCTGTGGACCAAGTCCCATGTTGCTCTTGAGTATTATGATCTGATTCTTGGTCTCCCAAGCATGAAATAAAGGAAATATTTTTGGTCTACGTGATGCTAAACAAATTAAGAGAAAACAGTTGTAGTGTTATTTAACAGAACACTTAGGAACAGTGCTTTTTCGGGTTTTATGCTTGAGCTTTTTTCCAAGCAAACAATCCCATATGATGTCTGTGTACTTAGGAACATACACTAACAAATGGAAATTTCCTGTGACGGGGGGGAGCGGTATTGCTTCCATTTTACGTTGGAGAACTGAGACTCTGGCAGATAAAACCTGCCTTCCCTTTCAGTCTGCCACAAAGTAGAAATAAAGAATCTCTGGAGCCATAGGCTATAACTTTAATCTCCAGATAATTCTTTCTTTTCTTGTGATTTTAGGTATCATCTGTTCATCCTGAACTTACCTTTCCTATACCCCTGTCACCAGCACCCTTCTTTTGATTTGGTTTTTAACGCACAGTAGTTCTTTCCGTCCTTAGGAAGGAGAGGTTTGTGAGCCCTTGTGACCTTGATTCCAGGGTGGAGGAGGAATGAGAGGAGAAGCTATAAACTCGCAACATTTGCTGGGGTTTTTGTTTGTTTTCCAGATGGTGGCTTTGGTGGCTGGATCTCCCCAGCTATACTGGGAGCAATGCCGTTCAGCTTGCTGCTTTGCAGCTTCTCAGTGGCATCACATGAGCTTGCCTCAGGCATTTATGTTAATAATTAATTCATTAATGCCAAGAAAGGGTGGCAATTTCTTGTTCTTAAAACTCCCACGCAGCCTACCTTGTGCTTGAAAATAAAGACTGGAGTCAGGGATCAGCGAAACAATGAAAAAGGTTCTCATGTTGAAAGCCATGGGGAGCATAACAAATTATCATGCCCTTGGTAATTGTGCAAGTTCAGTTGCTGTGATAGGCATGTTATAAATACCTGGGAAATAAAACTCCTGGCCCGCTTCTTCCTAACGCGTATTCAAATGTATGCGTCATGTGACTGGGTTGATTGAATACAGGGCAAGCAGTCATCACATTAGATCTTTTAATTTGGTGGTATCTAATGAGGAATGAGATTATCAATCTAGGCTTCTGATATTATAAGCCTAATTATCTATATTAATTAACATCTCCTATAATATACCTCAGGGATATTGTTCTGAAATCATTCAAGCTGGGTTTCTCCTGCATGGCATTCTGCCTTTAATTGAGGCAGGAGTTTGAAGGTAAATGAGCAAGTTTCTTTCCCTCTTCAAGATAAAACAGGTCTGCTTTTTCTTTAACCGTGTGTGAATGTGAGAGAGAGAACAAAAATGAGAATTTGGGTGAAAGGCATGGAGTAACGGCAGCATGGTGTTTATTATACCAAAAAAAAGGAGCAGAATAGAGTTGCACATTTATAATAAGCATTTGTAGGCTCGACCTCATTAGTGTGTCTGAACCCTGAGCAGAGCACAGCACTGGAAGCATGAGCACCCATTGCCATTTCAGCTGGAGTGGTGGAAATGGCCGGGGAGGAGGTTAGATCCTACTGGTTGGATCAGACTTCAGCGGCACTTGAAGTTATACAAGAGCTTAGAGGTGCTTTGCCTGCTGTATCGGGAGATATAGAGGTGCTTCAGGATGCAGAGCAACAGCTGTTAAGTATCAGGAGGAATGTTTAGTCATTTATGTAGCAGGGCATAATTAGGTGAATTGATGTTTCAAGCTTTTTTTTAGTTCCGTCCTGAAGGGTCAGGTGTTGGCTGTAGAATGTGAGGAATAAGGGGCATTTTATGTCAATTGTCTCATCTGGTGCAGGAAATGCGTTTTCTTACTGGGTCAGCACACTGTGCATCTGAGGATACCACCACTTCAAAGGTCATCAAACTGCCTTTGCCCATTTATCAGCCACCAGAACCGTTCTCTGGGCCTGGGTTGACCTGCTGTCCCTCACTGACAGTTCCACAGAGAGTTGTGGCAGCAGACAGAAATGGAAGTGGGAAGCCATAAAATTTGCATATATTTAAATGATAATATTTTAACAATCAAATTACACATAGACACAATTCTTTTGTGTCAAGCAGCATTTTATTAGCTCTACAGTGAAGCTTTTGCTAACACTGTTTAGTTTGATGAAGGCCTGAAACTACTGAGTGGGGGAATGAATGTTTTTGCATAAATCTTTTATGCCGGCTGCATGAACTGTCAGATTAAATTCCAGCAATCAAAAGGTTAATGAAGTCTGAACTTTAAGCTGAAAATCACAAATTGATGGCCATTTTCTCACATCAAGCTGTCAACCAGTAGAAAACACCCATGGTTGCCAGTTTGAAGGTTTCTTTTTCCAAGACATTTCTTTTCTTCACGGCTCCCAGAGCAAATATGCCCCTTCCTTGTTATCATAGAATAAAAGGATAATGGCAAAAGTGTGAAAGATTTTAAAAATGAGAAACTCTGGGTTTCTTGAGGCGTGCTGCCCAGGCTCCTTTGGCCTGTGAGAGCCCCTGGATGGGCTGGGTTGAGCCTGAGCACAGCTGCTCCAGGTCTGAGCAGCCCAAGGAAGGAGCTCGGCTCTTTTGGTGGACCTCTTTTGGACAGAGGATGATTTACTTAATCAAAGCAGCTCCTTAAGGTTCTTAAAATGAGATGGGATGAGTCCGGGCACAAGTCCCTGGCAAATGTCCATTCCTCAGAAGCACCACATGAGGTTTCTCCAGCCAGCAGCCCCTCTGCAGGAGCGAGGATGATGAGTTCAGAGGGCACGGGGTCTCTTCTGTCCCACGTGGCAGGCAGTGTTTGTGCCGGCAGGTGCCCCTCAATGTGTCTATAATGACAGAAAAAGGCAATAAAAGGGGAGATGAGTAAGCTCTGCTTTGCTGTTGCAGACTAAGGCATTTCAGGATTTAATTATACTACAGGTATATAAATTCCGGAAACATGTTAATGCTCCCGTGATTAAAATTATAGAGGGCCTAATTGAAAAAGCATAAACCGAATTGAAGAATTCCTAATTATAGTTTGCTTTGAGGTGTTAATTTCCTCCATAATGAATGCATAATTTCTTGGAACTAGAAAAGGGGGCTGCTGCACAAGTGCGTGGGCTGCAGATGGAATGAAGGGATTATCATAAATGCAGCCAGACAATTCAGAAGAACGAACCTCTGCAGCCATGATGCTCTTCTGCCTCTCTGTAATTTCAGTTCTCCTTGCACAGCGCTTTTCCAAAGCAAAAGGCAGAGCTGGGAGATGGTGAGGGATTTGCTTACAGTGCGAAAGGAAGGGGAAATAGGCCTTTTAACAGTAGTCATGGTGCAAAAGAGGAAGGTGATGAGAGAGGCAGAGAGGGCAGTATTTTTGGTGGAGAGGTCAAGCAGCAAAGCAGCAGAGGAGGCAACGCTGACCTCCCTGGGCACCCACCTTGACAGATCCCTAAGGAGCTGCAGGAGCTGATGTTGATGCAGGATGATTTTTATTTTTTTTTTCCTATGGAAGGATGCGCCGTATATTTTGTGTTTTTTCTTGCATCAAGAAAATACTTTGCTTTGAAGAGACTTGGTGATGTACAGGATTATCAGATACAAACTCCCGCTGTCTAAATCTGTCCCATTCCCATTATGATGGAGGTAAAAGTTGTTTCCAGATGATTACAGACCAGCTGTGAACTGATGCAGAGTCCTTGCCCTTGGGACTTTTCTTCTCCCCTTTCTCCATCCTCAGTTTTCCTTCGTTCCGGGGCAGGAGATGTTATATTGAAGGTACCACTTAAGACCTATCCCTGGTGTCAGAAGCATGATCACTTTGCACTTTCTGAAAAGCACAAACTGTCCAGAAATGGTGGAAAGAATCTGGCTGATGCTCCTGCAGCTTCAGGCGCTGAAAATCTATATTATCCTTACCCAGGAGAGCTCCTCTTCTCTGTTGTACATGGATGATATAATTGTGAGTAGCCTGTTACCTGACCATACGGGCCTTGTCTAGTAATGAAGATTCTCCCGAGGTTAGAAACAGAGCAGGTTTCTCCTATTTGTCTTGTGGTTTTCTCAGCCTTTTACTTTTAGAAAAAAACACCCAACCAAACGCACACAAACCCAAAAAAAACATTTTTCTCATGTTCTCTCTAAAAGAAGACATGAGATTCGTTTGTGTGAGTTTGCCCTCCACGGTCTGGTAGCTGTGGTTGTGGCAAAGGGAGAGAAGTCTTTGAAATCCAGATTGGATTATTTCTGCATCCAAATGGACCTAATTTCATGGAAGCCATTGGAAATACCCACATTAATTCTGACTGAGAATATATGGAAATATACTCATCCCTTGTCCAAGGCAGTGCTGTTATGAAGGACACAGCAGAAGGTAGTGGCCGGTCCCAGTAGGGGTGTCCCACAGTCTCTCCTCACCCTGCACCTCGCTCGAAACCCACCTTGGCTCTTCTTGTCCTTGAAACTTCCTTCTGGTCTTGAACCAGTGATCGCTGAGGATGGTGCCAAGCCCTCAGTCAGCGATGCCTGTTTAATGCTGAGCGACGTTAACAAAAAAGGGGTTGGGTTTTTTTTTTTGTGTGTGTAGATCAAACAGATGGCAGGTGGCTCAGGAGGGAAAAAACACCTCCAAAGCCACTAACATTAGCTCTTGTTGCAGCGAAAGCCGTATCTGTCTGCACTTATTATCTTTAATCTGCCAACACAAAATAACATTGAACTGGAGAGATAGGGACTGGGCCGGTTCCACTGGGGAATGGCAGCTATTATGTCTAATCTGTGTTGCAAGCCAGGTCAGGCTTATGGAGATGGTTGAGATAATGGAATACACAGCTTTGAAATGCCTTCTGGTTCTGTATTCTTTTTTTTTCTTTTTTAATTTTGATTTCCATGAAGATTAAACTGAGAGATTTTAAAGCATTTAAAAGAATGATGCGTATATAACACAAGTAAATAGATGCGGTAGCAGCGTTCTGGTGGTCTGGGGATGGAAAGGAGGCAATATTGTGAGTATGGATAGCATCTTTTATTAGACCAAATGATACAGCTGGGGAAAATGGGCTTTTAAGCACACAAATCCTTCTTTTTGGTCAGTAAATACTGACCTTCGATATAGTTGTCTTTTTGACACCTACTTATGTTTAGTGGATGTTGCCACGTTTCTGTTCGCTCTGCTTTGGCCATGATTAGACTTCCTCAGAACCGAATGGGAATAATGGAATTTTTAGATTTCTTCCAATACCTGTCCTTCCTTGCAAAGATGTGGTCATTAATCACTCACAGAAGAGTAACGGTGAGTGGAACGTTATGAGGTTGGATGCACTGTTTATAATATATGTGTTTATGTGTAGATACACACGTATGTGCACACACACGGGTATTTTGTTGGACACACATGCACACAGCTGTTTATTTAAAGTGTCAATCACACCAGCCCACCTTCATCTCTGTAGGTCACATCTCAAGGGATGCCCAGAACTAGTGGGTTTTTTTGTTTTGTCTTCTTGAAAGATTCTGTATGATTAGCATGTGTTCAGGCTGGAAACTCCAGACTCTGTTAGATGGAAGATGTTGGCTGGTGAATAGGAGCAGGAGAATTGGACAAGAATGTGGGGATTTGTTACAGGCAACTGATACTGTGTGATACAGGCTGGAAGAGTTGGGGATGTTCAGGCTGGAGAAGAGAAGGCTCCAGGGAGACCTTATAAAGGCCTTCCAGTACCTGAAGGGGCTACAGGAGAGATGGGGAGGGACTCTTGATCAGGGAGTAGAGCGATAGGACGAGGGGGGATAGTTCTAAACTGAAAGAGAGGAGATTGAGCTGAGATCTCAGGAAGAACTTCTTTGCTGTGAGGGTGGTGAGAGCCTGGCCCAGGTTGCCCAGAGAAGCTGTGGCTGCCCCATCCCTGGAGGGGTTCAAGGGCAGGTTGGAGGGGGCTTGGAGCAACCTGGTCTGGTGGGAGGTGTCCCTGCCCAGGGCAGGGGGGTTGGAACGCAATGATCTTTAAGGTCTCTCCCAACCTAAACCATTCTATGTTTCTATACCAGGCAAGTCACTCATTATTGCACTCTCTCAGTGCTGGTGCATGAACATCTGCAATGGTGGGTTAGTGATATATTGCACTTGAGAGATCTGCCAGGATAAAAGTCTACCCACCTAGGGGCTGAGGCCATGCAACACTACATTGGACATCACATTATCACTTCTTACCAAAACAAAGTTAAAAAACCAACGACAACAAAACAAACAAATAGAAAAAAACAAACCCCTGCTACTTTCTAATAGATGTTTCATTGTTGAGTCAGTTGTGGGAGCTTTATGTGGTGCTGCAGTATGACTGCAAAGAAGTTTCAGGCCAAGTCTTCTGGCCAAAGATAGCGTTTGATATAGTGGTGCTGACAGGATGCTTTTCTATAGTTACAAATAGGGATATTTTGTTTGGTTTTGCCTTTTTTTTTTTTAAGCTTGACACAGTGTGCAATTCCTTAAATAGATACCAGCGCCCGTCCCACAGGAGCTCATCACCTATACTGGTACTGACTGGGGAGAATATGGGACCATATCTCTCTTCTGTGCAGGGAACGTGCAGTCTTTAAACTTCCTTACTTTTTCTAGTACCCGTTTCAGTCACTATAGAAATTTTAACAAAGCTTGAAATTTTAGCAATAAAAGCATGCCCATGTGAAAAATCTGTCTCCAAATAGTATTATCCAAGTGTGAAATCGCTACCCTTTGTTTCATGAATTCCTGGGTACAACATGCCTTGGTAGTAAATCTAGACAACTGAATATGAGAGTAGAAGAAAATGTGAAGAGACTTTCTTATCAGCCTTCTTGATTAAATGAATTACATTATTACTGGCTCACTCTCAGCAGGTTTTTTTCCCAGCAATGGCAGTAATTACCGTCTCTTCTTCCTCTGCCATTTTCACAAATTTGGCTGAATTTTTTGTTTTTGTTGGTATTCTTCAACTTCAGTGAATGTGGTAGAAGAGTTGTTTAAATGAATGTTAAAAGAACACACAAAAATAACTTCAAAATGAAGGATCTGGGGTGAATAACTTTGCAATGTGAGAGACTATTTCCTCAAGTAGCATCGCTATTATAAGCTTTATTTTTGTGAATGCCTTGCAGATGCGAACAAGCTGATTTCTTTTAATAATTACATTGATGGTAGCGCAGCCCAGTATTCATAATGGGCTAGTTTTTGAATCTCTGAAATAGCCAAGCATATTCCAGAAGATGACATTGCAGAACAATCTCTGTTTTTTCATATTTTTCTGCCCAAAACTGTTTATCGAGAGCTAACCTTAACTTCAGCATCTTGTATTCTGCATGGAGCTGTTCCAAAGCCTAACGGGAACAGTCGCAATCTTTAATTGATTTTAATGGGTTTCGAATCAGTTCTTAAATAGACAGAAAATTGCAGAACAGTGCACTGGGTCCTGTATGTACATCCTGGGCGGCTGCAAAACTCAGTTCATTATGTTTTGTAGATTAGTTTCAGAGCTTCTGATTCAAGGTGCTACTGAAGATATTAAGGGTGACATTTTGGAGCACGGGAAGTAGGTAACTCAATTTTCAGGAATATATCGCCACCTGTTTGAACCCAGAAAACTTTATGAGTTTGGAAGCTGTCAATCCTGAGTGCCTGAAGGTGGGATTGCGGGAGGAGCCCGCTGAGGGAATGTTCTCCAGCACGGCCAGAGGGAAGAGATGCTCTAGATGCGGTGTAGGCTCAGAATAGTGAGTCTCAGCATCGGGCTTGATGAGAATTATCCATTTAGTTCTTGTAAATTTTAGTAGAATTCATGCTGTATTTAGCAGTCGTGGATTCCCCATTTAGAAGTTGTGGATGCCTAATCTCTGGAAGTGTTCAAGGCCAGGCTGGATGGGGCTTGGAGCAACCTGGTCTGGTGGGAGGTGTCCCTGCCCAGGGCAGGGGGGTTGGAACTGGATGATCTTTAAGGTCCCTTCCGACTCCAACCATTCTATGGTTCTATATAAAACTTTTCTAGATTTTAGTGGGTTTTGGTTGAATTTTTTTACAAAATCCCTTCTGTGCAAGTTCATGGGAGGGCTGGAGGCACACTGTAAGAAGGATCTTACCTGCTGTTTAATTTCACCATTTTTTACAGAGTATTGATAGATTTTTATAGGATATTTCTAGCTTTCATCCCTGTTATATTTCCTCAAATTTCCCATTATTTTTTTTTCCTTATTGCCTGTGTGGCAGAATTCAGGTTTTTATTTAGATACCTGTAAGAAAGAGAAAATAACTTTGTTGATGCTACCTTTTGCTCTCAGTTTGCGTCACTGAAATCTGTTTGGCCATAAAACAAGCATAGGCACATTCAACAGCTAATCTGAATTCTAAATGTGGGTGTCAGGCAAGATATCAAACCCTCTCCCATCCCAGTAGCCTGGGAGATCACTCCATGCTGTCAGAATAAAGGTGATGAACCTTCATGGATATATACAAACATATTTAAATTGGCTCAACCAGATTTAACGAGGTCCTAAGTTAAATGGAAAACCAGACGATAAAAAAGCTAGTGTTAAGTGTTTGTAGCCTGGATTCTGTGACTTCACTTAAAAAATGGGCTCTGGAAAAAAAAATTAAAAAAAAGCTGGCTGGTGTCAGGACTGCCATCTTTAAACAACAACCAGGGAAACTGGTCTGAGGGTGTGTTTCCAGTGAACGTTTCCAGTGGGCAGGCCTCGTGTTTGATGGCTGAACTTCTGTCTGATGCCTCTAGTTTGTCACAGGGCTCTGCAGGAGGAAATCAGCGCTCGGTGTTTGAGGTCTCTGTGTGATGCTCCCCAAGGGTATGAACCAGTGCACTGGCAACGCTCTCGTGGTCCTAAGGGCATCTTCTGAAAAACATTTCCTTTCTGAATAAGAGAAAAGACTGAATTGGTTGTTGGCCCCTCTAATTATTGTACAATTAGCTCTGTTCGTATGCACCGGATGCCTTTTATTCACCTCTGTGCAGTGTTAGCTCTTGTGGAATGGACAGGTAGTATTTGGGTTGAATTTTTGTGGTTTTGGATAGCCTTTTCAGGAGTGCTGAATCTGTTAATTCTCCAGAATAGGTGCAACAATGGACATTGCGTGTCCAGCTCCATGTCAGCTGCTCCCTCCCACCTGCCTTCAGTCTCAGATGACACAGCTACTAGAAGATGCACATCTTTTCCATCTTCACTTTGTTTGTCCTTTTTGTCCTTTGTTCTTTGAATTAAAATAACTTTTAATAAGGACACCTCTGCCCTTTGGTGATATCTTATTTCCTGTAGCCTATCAAACAGTTACTGTGAAAGTGATGTGTTCATTTGAGCTAGGAATGAGAAGTTTCTGTTCTCTGTTGGGTAAGCTGCAAAACCTGCTCACAATAATCTGCTAAAAAATGCGCTGCAAGACGAGGCTGTACTAATTGCCACTTATTTTTGTTCCTCAGGAGAAAATATTATTGGAAGTAATATATGGATGATAATATATTTATGTGTTAAATATTAAAATTAAATGAAAACCTATGAAATCTTCATGTGATACGTTTAAGAAAATTTAGTACCAAAATCGGTCCAGAGGGAGTACTAAGCTGCAGAAGCATTGTTTCTTTTCAGCTTTAATAAGTCAGGTGAGGGGATCACTGTAAGGCTACAAAGAAATGATACTCCTTTTCACATACTACCCTTATAGTGAAGAATTCACCTTGTTGGTATCACATCAGGATAGCAAAGTGCCCTGAGCAGATGTTGAATTCTTTATGGAAAGCTCTGAGTTGGCTTTTCCCTTCCACATTTGTGCACATCCTACATCCAGGACTTGAGTCTGGTCTAAATACATGGGTAGGTTTTTTGGGCAAGTGCTTCCCCAGTCCATCCTCACGTCGTGCTGCAAGAGGCACGGAGAGAAATGAAGAGCAGGGGCAGGAGAAGTCTGACAGTGCTCGGAGAGATCTCAGTCGTGCAGAAACGGGCTGTGATTTGGAGTGTTGATTATCTGCAGTTGGGCTTCCACGCTGAATAGAGAACTCATCATTTAAAAGATTACCTTGTAGATGATGATAAGAGCACATTTTCTTCCTCTGCAGACAACATTTGTGTGGTGGCGACCATTAGGGCTGGTGCTTTTATCAGTGATTTAGAGTGGAGCTGTCAAAAACTTTAAAAAGCTTCTATTTAAGTAATGTGGATTTATCTATCTGAGACCTGTGAAATTTCTCGAGGAATCCAGTTTTGGCCTCCTTTTCTAGTAAGAGCGTGCAGCTGCACAACAGGGCAGTCGGCTCCCCAGCCTTCTAGGAAGCCAGGCGTTTGATTAGTTGCCCAGATTGGAGAATCCCTGGAGAGCTCTCTGGAGAGCAGAGCTTATGGATGTCTGGAAGCCCGTCCTTCCCTGTCCTTATGGGGACAGCAGCATCACTATCTCCAGGGCGGTGGGATGGAGTGGTGTAGCACTAGGAGCACGAGGGACTTGCTCCCATGCCCTGCAGCACACACGTGTGTGCATTGGATTGCAGTGTTTGCAAATTCAGCTGAATATTAAAAATGTAGATGTAGTTGTTAGTTTTACCGTTATCGTCTTTCAGTTTATTAGCACTGAAGTTGTGGTGTAGTGTGGGGAGCTTTAATGCTCTGCTTTTGTTGTCTCTTTTTAATATAATTTCAATGTACAACACTGAAACTCTCTTACCAGCTGGGCAGTTTCAACTGGTGTATCAATCCTGCTATGAAAGCCGTGCTTCAGGTGGTGGTGGCTGAAAGCAGCAGCTCTGAAGCCCCAGGAGATCCGTGTTACTGCCTAACTGGTGGCCAGAATAAGAGCTTTAAGAATAGTTTGGTTATCTCCTCCTTATTTCTGTTGCCCAATGTTTTTTTCCTTCCCTCTAGCACTTCTTTTTGGAAAAATAGTCCTCCTTTCCCTTGGCTGGAATCCCATATTAGAAAATTATTAGTCCTAACAAGCTGCAAATGGTTGGCCCTGCCCAAGACTGACACAGCTGTGATTGCAGCCAAAGAGCTTTTGCAGGCCAAAAGGGCAGATCCTGCTCACTGAGTTTATTCTCAGTTAGTGCCCGACCGCAATCTTGGGGCTCATAACGTATCATGGAAAGTTATCATCTTCTGAGCAAAGTTGAATTACTTTTACTGCTTTGAGAATTGTTGTGGGAATGCAGATGGTTTGGCCAAACTCTAAGGTGGGTAATGGGATGCTTGCTACTCAGAATTCCCACCGGAGTTTCATTTGGGTGTAGGATCACTGATGACTTGCTCCAATGAGAAGGAGAACAGTTGTGAGAGCATCTCACCGCTGATGGTAGCGGGTGAGGAAGGGAAGCCCTCGCTGTGCTTTGCAGCACTTCTCTTGTTAATGCAGAGAAGTTGATCTCTGAAAATGCCCTAAAGGCACTCAAGAAAATTCTGCTGCTAGGTAAAAACAAAACATGAGGAAAAGGGCATAACCTGAAATACAAAGGTGTGGCAGAAAAGAAGAAAAGAGGAAATGAGACTCTACCGGTCTGTGTACCAGCCAGGGGTGAACGAGGAATCCTGCGCTTCTGGACGGTCTGAAAGACCAAAATACTGGGATCAAAATGTCAGGAAATGAGACCCAGAGCGATCATCTGGTAAGGAAATAATTTCTCAGAGTGATTAGTCTTCACTCCAGAGCAATCTTTGAAATTAGCCGTGCTCTTGTCCACTTGACTGCTTCCTTTGAGAGTGGCCGCTTGGCCACTACCAAGTACCTGAGACTGCGAGAAAGGAGTGAGGCTGAAGGGTGAGGGTCCCCACGTCAGGCAGGGAGAGCACAGGGAGGCACACGTCCTGTGTTGGTTGGTGGGAGCGGGGACAGAGAGGAGAAAAGTGCCAAGAAAGCAGTCAGTCAGTCAGTCAGTCGCTCCCCTGGAGTTCCAGCAGAGCAGGCATTAGGGTGGACGGTGAGCGCGGCGCTCCCTCGCATCCTGGTTTTATAGGAAAAGAGACAGGATTCGAGCAGGAGATTAGTGGAGTTTTAACTTGAACACAAATGGGACGTCTACTACGCTTCAGTTGAATGTTCATTAACGTATCTTCGTGCTTCCAGGGACTCCTCAATTTATTCCAAAAGAATAAACATTAAAAGGAAGATTTCGGGTCATTAAAAGAAGGAGTTATCCCCATGGAAGGAAGAAGTGCATTATGGCTGAGTATGAAAGCAAAAACATGAAAGAATACGGGCAAAAAAGTATCTGTCATTAGGTTCTATATGCATCAAAACTCTTCTCATAGAATCACAGAATGGTTTGGGTTGGAAGGGACCTTGAAGATCATGAAGTTCCAACCCCCTGCCCTGGGCAGAGACACATCCCACCAGACCAGGTTGCTCATAATATAGAAGAGGGCCTGTCCTGGTGGAGGGTGTTTAAGAACCCTGAAGAGAGAAATGAAGAATGTCCCTTGAAGATCATGAAGTTCCAACCCCCTGCTCTGGGCAGAGACACGTCCCACCAGAGCAGGTTGCTCATAGTATAGAAGAGGGCTTGTCCTGGTGGAGGGTGTATTAGAACCCTGAAGAGAGAAATGGAGTATGTTTTCACAGATAAATAAGTTCTCTGGTGATTAGGGGAAGAGTTCAGTTATCTGGCAGTTCATGACCCTGGGACATGTCTCCACAGACAAGTGTGTAAGGGGATCACCAAGGGAATGTCACCCTTTGGATACTTTGGGAGGTAGGAAGAAGGAACCCTTGGCCTCTGTCTAGGCTGAACAGAGATTTATATATATTTATACATATGTATTTATGTATATACATAAAGGGAACATTTTCTGTAACCAGAAAATCCAAGTGTTTGGGATTGTGTAAAATAGAAACCAAGCGTTTTTAGGTTCATAGGCGTGTGGCAAATGCCCATAAAAGTGTCAGTCACAATTTTGCGTGTTGCTGACAAACAAAATGACAGACTTTCCCAGTGGATTGTTATTGCCAGAGAGAAGGGTCAGAATAAGAATATCAGATAGACTGTTAGTGAGCAGTGTCCAAAAGCCCAACGTTTCTGTTGCCAAGCTGAGAGGAGGGCTCAGGTTAAACGGGCTTTCGCTTCCAGCTCCCACTACATCCTCAGCAATAATACTTGAAGTATTGCTGGGAAGCCTGTGTATCTTTTTAGAAATTGTAAAATAGATATCAGAGAAGGTCCACGGTCTTTTATTAAGGCCTCTAATGGACTGTAGGATTGAGGAAAGCTTTCCAAAATGTTGATGGGATGTCATTAAAGGCTGCGATACGTACGTCGGGTGGGTGCTCCGGCGGCATTAGCGAATGTTAGCAGCGTCCTGCGTGAGGACAGCTTCAGTCCTAAGTAATTCATAAATTGGTCTTGTGAAAATTAGTTGGTTTTGTGCCTAGCAGTGGGAGCCACATGATTTCCAAGCGATTTGCTGACCGCCCCGTTGTGGTTAGCAGTGAGCGTGCCAGATACCCACAGACCTGCAAGAACGGCGAATTCAAAAGCAGGAGCTGAGGTTTTGTCTCCCTCCAGCTCCACGGTGCCAGGAGCTCGCTTCCCGCAGGAGCATTGATGAGCTATTGCTATGCTAGGAATTTTTCAGACCAATCTTTCTGCAACAATGAGCCCGTGAAAGCCGGGAGAATGATACACTGCTGGCTGTTTCCAATCTTTTAATCGATCTCCCCTGTCTGCCTAAACAAAAGCCCAGTCTCTCACAGACAGGGGAGGGCAGCACGGGGGGAATATCCTGACAAAAAGTAAAATGACTGCAGCGGGATCTTTCTTTGTCAAACGGGTGAGTGGTGTTGAGCAGACAGTAAACCTGCCTTGGGCTGCAGCAGTATTGAACTTGGGGGCTTTGTTAACTGCCTGCGAAAGAAAGGGAAAAAAAAAAAAAATAAAAAAATCAGAGTGCATTTGAATACTTTGCAAGCTCCTCGAGCCTGAAAGAGTAAGCTAGAAATAACAAGATTGCTGTTATGTATCATAAAGGCCAAAAGCTTAGCGGGAATTGAAAAGGATTAACATTTCATAGAGTTGGATAGAATGTGAAGAGTTGTTGTTTCCTGAAACAAAAGTGACTTGGGAGAGGCAGAAAGCCCCTGCTCAGTATATAACCCAACATTTAGTGATGGAAGGTAGGAGGAGACTTGCTGTCTGGAATTAATATTAGAGAAGTCTTCATCTGAGGACATATCCCAAAAAGAGGTGTGAGGGAGGGCCAAGAAAAGTTACTTTCTTAGAAGAATTGAGAATCTTTTTGACCTAAACTGGTTCTTGCTCCCTGAAACTATTGCAAAAGGGATCTGACACCATTAGCAGGTGCTAACGCTCTCCTCTACTGCAGTCCCCATTTGGCCTAAGCAAACAATTCAGCTTGGTGGCTGAAAAAGCAAGCATCTACTTTCTAATATTCTAAAAATTCGTTATAGACTGGATATTTTGTTATTTCATCTTTTTCCCAAAGTGTGACATGATTGAAATCTACTCTGACTTTCACCAACTAAATCAACAGAGCAAGAGATCAGCATCTTGCCCAAATGATGACATTCAGTGGCTGCTGTTACTGGTCTGCCAAAAACGGTGTTTTCTGCGATGCCCTCACAGTGTTTCTCTTACGTTGCCTTTTCCTTTTATTGTTGGAAACATTCTTGATATCTAAGACTCTTGGGGCTCTAATCTTGCCTTCCTCTCACCCCCCTAGTGTCTATCAGCTTGTTGTCAAGGAGGAGAAGCTGCAGAAAGCACGGAGAGCTGCAGACATCATCGAATGCTTCTCCGTCCCAGTGAGCTACAAGAATGCTTCCAGCCTCGACTCCCCGCACTACTTTGCAGCTGAGCTGAAGCCCATCAACCTGCCCGTCACACAGCCGTTCACCGTGGGTGACAACAAGACCTACAACGGCTACTGGAACGCTCCGCTTTCGCCCCTGAAAAGCTACAGCATATACTTCCAGGCTCTGAGCAAGGCAAATGGAGTAAGTACAAAGAAAATTGAAGCTGGATCTGTACATATGACCACCTCTGTCCCTCCTCCCCGCCTTTCTCCTTCCTACTCCATTGGATACCAGTTCAACTGTTCCTCATTATTAACCTCTTACGGAAATGTTATGAAACATGACATGGCGGCCGGTCACCAGTGGTGTCCCTCAGGGCTCAGTTTTGGGGCCAGTCTTGTTTAGTATCTTTATTGATGATCTAGATAAGGGGATTGAGTGCACCCTCAGTAAGTTCGCAGATGACACCAAACTAGGTGGGAGTGTTGATCTGCTTGAGGGTCGGAAGGCTCTACAGATGTATCTGGACAGACTGGATCAATGGGCCAAGGCCAATGGGATGAGGTTTAATAGGGCCAAGTGCCGGGTCCTGCATTTTGGTCACAACAACCCCAGGCAACGCTACAGGCTCGGGGAAGAGTGGCTGGAAAGCTGCCCAGCAGAAAAGGACCTGGGAGTGTTGATGGACAGCCAGCTGAACATGAGCCAGCAGTGTGCCCAGGTGGCCAAGAAGGCCAACAGCATCCTGGCCTGTATCAGGAATAGCGTGGCCAGTGGGAGTAGGGAAGTCATCGTGCCTCTGTACTCGGCACTGGTGAGGCCTCACCTTAAGTGCTGTCTTGAGTTTTGGGCCCCTCACTACAGGAAGGACATTGAAGTGCTGGAGCATGTCCAGAGGAGAGCCACCGAGCTGGTGAGGGGTCTGGAGAACAAGTCCTACAAGGAGAGGCTGAGGGAATTACTTTGGAGAAGAGGAGGCTGAGGGGAGACCTCATTGCCCTCTACAACTACCTGAAAGGAGGTTGTAGAGAGGTGGGGGTTGGCCTCTTCTCCCAAGGGAATAATGACAGGACCAGAGGAAATGGTCTGAAGCTGCAGCAGGGGAGGCTTGATTAGATATTAGGAAGAATTACTTTCCTGAGAGGGTGGTCAGGCACTGAACAGCCTGCCCAGGGAGGTGGTGGAGTCACCATCCCTGGAGGTTATTCAAGAAACGTGTAGAGGTTTTTTTTTTTTTTTTTTTTTTTTTTTTTTTTTTTGTGGTTGGACTCGATGATCTCAGAGGTCCCTTCCAACCATGATGATTTTGTGATTCTGTGAAAACTAAACATGCCACTAGATTCCTTTCAATCAAGTCTCTGATGCCTAGATCCAATGAGAATTCTACTGGGGAGCCAGACTATATAAAGACACATGCTGGCATGTAATTTATAAAATTAATTGCTTAGAATTTGAGTGGTTTTTTTCCTTGCATATTTTTTCCTTGCATGAATGTCAGAGTAAGGGCTATTATGCTTTTAATACTCGTAACTGCAGTATCCTGGTAGTCTCCAGTTCATGGTGCTTGTGATTTTGGAGGAGGCATTAGGAGATGAGATCTGCCCAAAATCTGTGAAGTTGGGTTACCTTGTAGCTTGCATTTGGTCTTATCATCATGTAGCACTTATGGTTGGAATTTTCAGCTTGGGTAAGTCCCACTGCAGTGGGGACGACGTGCATGTCTTTCTTACTGCTTTTGAATACCCTGGGCTATATTTTTACATTAACTTACTCCGTGATGTTAAGTTTAATGTAGAGACAGCATAGGAAACACAGTCTGCTATTCTCAGATTCAAGTGATGTACATGTAATGCCACAGCAAGTCCCATCACAGGAAAAGTGAAGGCCTTTTTCTCCTCTCCCGATCTATTCCAGCCTAGAATAGTTTGTGACCTGCTCTTTTAACTTCCCTGTTTCAGATCTGTTCAGCTCACAGCGAGCAGGTCACATCCAGCCTAAGCAGTCATTCACCTTCCTCCCCTTTGACTGCCCTAATTCTTTTTCCTTCTCACATAACATGATACAATTTGACACTCTGGCTTCATGAAGAGTCTTAGAGCATTAACACGGTATCAAGAAGTTGGGTAGCCGAGTGTGTTATTAGCACGTTTGCCAGCACTTTCATGAATCTGTGACTTCAACATGGATAAGTTCTCCAAGACATCACCCCTGAAAGAGCAAAATTAGGAAAATCAATCAAAGGTGAATGGTGTAGGCTTCGGTCTCCACTTGGGATAGTGTCTTTTATACCCAAAATGCCAAATCACAGCTGCACGTCGCAGAGGGCTGCGCATCGTTTAACGGGCCAGCAATGCCAGTGCGTGTTCACAGCGTGCCGGGGTGTTTTACTGCCTTCATTTATCACCATTCTCCTGCAGAGCTTCTGCTCTGTGCCTGACAAGCACAAATCTCCTCAACGCTGTGCTGGTTTTCACCTGGGTTTCCTTTCTGGTCGATGTAGCCTCCTTCCAGTACCGCTCAGTTAATTCAATTTTGGATTTGCCTTTATAAGGGAAATGGTGAAATATATGTGTGTGTGTCTCTCTGTGTCTAGTTAGTTCCCCCTTGTGTGATAGTTAATTGCTAGTGAATGGATCCCCAGGGAAGAAAAAACTTTATTTGCTTAAGTACAATATAATATGCCATAAATGGGTGGGATGAATGGAAGTGTAGGCTTCCCTTGGCGTTCGGGATTAAGGCAGCACTTAATGTGTGGTTCCTGCTTTTTTGGGGATCTCTGTAGCTGTCAGGTCACATCACACTCTCCACATACAAGGTGATAAGGTCTCAAAGAAGGATGACTTGCTTGGGCTTTTCTAATAGGAACACAAGAGTGTAAAGGACATTTTAAGCATAATTAATCAAAAGAGTCTGTATGCCACAAGACCCAGTGTGTGAAAGCATTAGAAATGTCCTGCCAGACAAAACAAATTCCTGTTTGAGTAAGAAATTGCCCATTGTGTTAATAATTTATCTTGGTGCAGTATATGCTTATATATCCTTGAAGTGCCGTGTTATGGGAAAATACACAGAGGAAATGTCCCCGAATGGAATGTGGATCTTCCAGGAAGTAGCTGTGATAGTTTTTGTTCCTGGATAAAATCCTTAAGCCCCACATTTCAAACTCTAAGGTCTGATTTTCATCCAGTCTTTTGCAACTATAAATAATAAGTTTTGTTTCATCCCCAGAATTGTTTAGAGGTATAATTTGTATTTAAGAATTCTGTGTTTTTACTTACGTCTGTAGCCTGAGCAGCTTTGACTGGGCGTCGTGAAGCCTACAAATAATTATGGGTGCAACGTGGCGCTTCTGATAACACACATCTGCCCAAAATCTGAAACAGTAACAATTTAGCTCAATTAAAATACAGTCTTATGTTCCCTTGCACATGAGAAACTTAACATCGCCACTCATTTTTTAATTAGGATATTCTATAGTTTCATTAATCACTGACAGTTGTGGAATGATGAAACTTCTTTCCACACCTGGAACCCGCCATGAGAAGCCTTCGTGCAGTGAACCAGAGCATCTTCCTTTGGAAATGTAGGGCTCTGGGGAGAGCTTAATTTGAACAAACAGTCTGCATTTGGTCAAAAATCTTGATGAGGAGGAGGTAGAAGTGCTCCAGGAGTTCTGTGTTGTCTCAGCTCCTCTGGATGGGGGGGGGTTGTGCTCATTTGGTGTTCTCGTCTGCTCTGCAACCATCAGCCACGATTGTTACAGTGAAAGGAACATAATTAACAGCTGGATGCCAAACAAGTGTGGCAAATTGCTGCGAAATCAGATCATGAGCTTTTCTGCCTTCTCTTGTGCAGCGTCGTACTTGCTGTTTGAGACTTTGAATGAGCTGTCTCTGCCTCAGTTCTTTTCTGAGGACGGTTGCACGAAGTTTGGTCAACGTGGTGCTGCTTCCAGACAGGGGTCTAAATAGAACATGTGCAAACCAGAATGGTTTTCAGCTTTGTTATACAAAACGCTTCCAAATTGTGCGAATTTCCCTCCTAGGGACTGTTGAAAGCCAGATGCTGAGCTGAAATGTGTCAGAGTTGGAAGTAAGAGGGGAGAAAAAAAGAGAAAATGGAACCAGAAGCTGCAGGGTTTGTAACTGGGAGGAAGGGAGTTGGGGAGGAGAAGCAGCTTTAGTTACGTTTTAATTGTTAGAAGGAGTTAGCACCAGAAGTGACAGAGGAAGAAGAATGGACAACTGGCTTGCCTGTCCTCTGGCAGGATCTCCACACACACTGTCGCAGCCATCCAGGTAGTTGGCTGGTGGTTGTCCCAGTGCCACCTGCTGCAGATGGCTGCCTGACAGGGCACCACGTTCTCCTTGGCTCAAAAGCCTCCCCAAGTTTAGCCCCGTTAAAACACCAGCCCTTGCAGCACTAATCCCTCTGAAAGGTGAGGCCAGGCTGGCAACACTGTGTCACTCCTCATCCTCCCTTACCCTTATACTGACTGCATCATCAAAGCTAAACGTTGGGGCTTTTATTGTCCCCAAGTTCTTTATCTGGGTCACTGTAGGTGACAGTCTCTGGTCAGTGATGCAGTTAACACACTTGGCTGTGTGAAACCTGCCTGAATTTTTGAGCAGCTGAGAAACCAGAGCTTCCTAAAAGCCCATCCTGCACTTGCATTTTGCCTCATTGAGTTACAGTGAAACCTGTAACAGCCCAGTTGCGATCGATAACTCTTGGCCATTTTTCCTCTAAACGGGAGATGAGGCAGGAGCCTTTGTAACGCGGCAGGAGATGATGTGGGGGATGCTGCCAGCTGCTGGTGGTCCAACAGGTGAATGATGTTTCCAGGCCCAAATTGTGAAAAGTAGCACCACAGGAATCAATGAGAATATTATTTTTGAGGGAATGATAGATTCTACAGAGATTTTCATTGATTTTTTTTTTTCCTCTCTAATGACTTGTACTACATGCACAATCAGGCAGTTCATTATTATCAGGGGACTTCAGGCTGGATTTCTAGATGCTGACAGGTCTACTCACCGTACGCAATATTCTTCATCTGGGATGTGTTGGAGGTATGGCTAGAGCTGCCAGCAGAGAGGTGGTATTCATCCCTGTGGAGATGGCCCAGGAAAAAAACAGTGAGGTATTTCAGTTCAGCACGAGCTGCGTTCTGAAAAATGAAGTGGCACCAAGGTGCCTGCATTGCTTCTGCAAACTATTAAACATCTTCAAGTTCCGTAGGATTTCAGGTGTACAGTTTTCTTCACTCACGTTTACTCCTCCTTCATCTCATGTTGGAGCTGCTGGGGCAGAAATAAAGCAGCTGTGGAAGCACTTCACTCTTTTTAAGCCCCCGTTTCCACATCAGGTTGACCATCTCGGGCCAGAATACATGGACCTGAGTGTTTTCTGGATAGTAAATAAACCCCTCTTCCTGTCTCCTTCACGGTTGAGAAGTGTGGGTATTCAGTGATTAACTGACCCCTCTTCCTGTCTCCTTCACGGTTGAGAGGTTGAGAGGTGTGGGTATTCAGTGATTAACTATATGTCATTGAAATAGCTTTCTATTGTAAATAGTAAACGCCATAACCACTTTGTTACACCTCCCTTCTCCAAGTGACATGGATACTAAAAATATCTGATAATTAGAAAGACAATACCAGGTTTGGTGTGATCTATTGGAGAACGAGCAGTTTCCTTAAGCTGGCAATAGATATTATAGGGGAGTCCATTGACCCTGCACAGGCAGAGGCACATCATTTATTTTAAAGACAACAAAGAGTTGGCTTCAGTGGGATGAAATAGAAGCACACGATCTACAGCTCCTCTGAACTGGGGCAAAATCTGTTGAGGACCACAAAAATAATTCCATATGATGTTCAGTGGACACGGTGATGGTTTCTATCCGGTGTGAAGCAGGTTGGCAGCAAGCACAGTCAGTGTGGAGGTCTGGAACATGGGGAACTAAAGTTGAAACTGAGACCAAGTGGGAAATTGATCATTTCTTGTCTGGTCTGGGCACCAGCAAAAGTTCACGTTGCCTGTCCCCAGTTGGAGCTGCCTGATGGAACCGTGCCTGTTGGAGGACAGCCCTGAACGGTCCGTCTGGGGACAGCAGGTCTCACTGTGCTGGCAGGTGGTTCTTCAGACGAGGCACGCGCTGTTTAACTAAGGCAAAGTCATAATAATAGTAAAGTAAAAGAAAAATTGTGGGTGTGAAAACAGATGGATGAAAAAGCTCTGCTTCTTTTATTGTTGTTCGTAGTCTGTAAACAGCAAGCTGTCATTTTAAAGGAAAAGGAAAAAAAAGCATTTGCCCTTTTAGGTTGTGAAGATGCAGCTGTCACATAAACATATGTCCTGCTGCCCTCATAGCCCTTTTCTGCAGCAAATTCTTCCCATACAAACACTAAACAGACAGAGGCAGAACTTGTCTTGTTATCATCCAGTGTACTTCAGTGAAATGTGCGTTCAGGAACCTAAATAATTAGTAGACAGCGTCAGCTCCCTTGCTTTCAAAAAGAAATAAACAAAGGATATTTTTAAAAAAAGGATATTTTTTAAAAAATCTGAAAGTTCAGAGGGATGCTAAAACAGGCTCATGGTATTGTAGTTTTGGCAGAGAGGGGCTCCCCCAGCTCCACAGCACAAGGTGGTTTCTCTTCAGAGGGGTCTCCAGCCCATTCTGACTGGGTCTGCTCTGATATGGGTCTGCTCTCCAACCACAGACTGCCAGTGCTCTGAAACACCATCCTCCTGTGCTCTGTGTCCATGCTGCCTGGACTTAAAAATTTAACTGGGGTTCAGCCTTGAGTGAGGGTACACCGTACTCCTTTTTATTCATGTGGAAGTTCCAGAAAACAAATTTCCATAAATACGTTCTAGTAAACATGTAGATGGGCTTCATACTCAGTCAGCTTTCTGGGTACAAAGCATGTTGGAAAATGGAAGTTGGATCAAGAGCTGTAGGACATATTCATGGAGTGTCTTCCTGTTCCAGGATCTTGATTAAAAAATGCCTACTTTGGTCTCTTGCTGTTTGGATCCAAACGTCTTGGTATAACCTGGCAGTGATACCGAGCCAAAGAGTTGTGCACTGGGACCTTAAGTTACTTCTAGGATTTCAGCCATAATATAAAACAGGTATCTTATACTGAATATGTAGGATCTGGGGTCATCATTAAGGCTGTTGTAGACATAAGGCCCTGTAAAACTTCAGGGGTGTCACAGCATTCGAAAGAACATTCAGAAACAACACAGAGACTGAAATTTAGGAAAATGACTTATGTTTTTCTAAAAAAATTTTTATTATCCCTTTCTTTCATTATTTTTCTTGTGGTTGCTTTAAGTTATCTGGACAGATAAATGAGAATTACCTACCTAAACTACCTCACATAAACGTGATAATTACCTGCTTTACTATTGGCTAAAAAGAAGCATCTTTACTTCTGGTCAGGAAAGCAACTTGTCTGAATCAAAAGTAGTGTTTTCAGAAAACAAATGTGATTGTGGGAAAATGGTTCTACTTTTTTTTTTTTTTAAAAAAAAAAAACCTCATGTATTTATTTATTCTGCTTCTTGTAAAAAAGTTCATACAAACTCACAATTCTCAGCATCAGTAAAGAAAAATAGAGTAAATTTAAAGAGATTTCATTTTTATGAGACACCAAAGAGATGAGCAGTGGGTTGATCAATGAGATGATCAATGGAAATCAATGGAATAATCAGGTCTTATCAGGAATATGGACTGAATTCAAGTCTTTAAACTTCAGCATCCCTAGTAGCTGGACGTCTGGTGTCTGTGCAGGTTTCTTTTATGTTTTCCTTCTCAGAAGATGCAACTTGAGATGAAGTCCAGATGTCTTGTTCCCCAAGTGATTGATCGCCCTTGCTTTTGGCAGTGTCAGATCATGGTCTTCTAATAACTGATTGTCTGTGCTAAGTGCAGCAATTAGTAGATGTAGATTCAAACAGAAGACACTGCATCCTGTCTTCTCAGATTACCCCGTGGGAGAGCAATGTGCAGGGATACGCACATGCTCAACTGAGATCAGTTACAGCATCATTAACAAGATTTCGGGTTTTGTTTTCTCACCTCTTCTTTTCTAAACGTTGACTAATTTATCCAGCTTTTTGTTGTACTTTGAAGCTAGCAGAGAGCCATAAATACAGAAGAAAATTTTCCACAATGAAGCGCGAGCAAGTGCCCACCTACTTTTAGGCTGCAAAAATGCTATCTTGATATTTTTTATTTATTTTATTTTTCATTGCTGATTTTCCAGGTCACCTTGTCTTAGATTGCAAACCACATCAGAATCTATCCGTCTTACAATTCCCAGCATTACGTGCTGAGGCTGTGCTCTGAAAATAAAGCTGTGTTTTTCCTGCTTCATATACCATCACTAGTAATAAAGATTTTGGATTTCCAGAATAGCTGGCAATTCGAGCTGATTATACGGGAGGCAGAGACGAATGGGGAGCTCTGTTGGTGACTTTGTGGTGCCGGCGGTTGTACGGGTTGTGTGGGGGAGTTGATTTTTGAGGGAGAGAAGGGTGAGGGGACCAAAGAATGGTGCCTCTGGTTTACTGGGATAAACAGTACTTCAGTCCTGCTCTGGGGGCTGGGAAAGGATAGAATCATTCAAGTTGGAAGAGACCCTTGGGATCATCGAGTCCAACCATCTACCCTACTTCTACAAAGTCCTCCCTTAAGGATGTCCTTAATAGACATGATTTGTCCTTGGTCTTCCAGGAGTTCCCTGAGAGAGTTTGAAAGCTATATCAACAAAGGGACAGTTTCATAGAGTTATAGTTTCTCCTGAATATTGCATTGTTTTTAGACTAGACACAGGGTTACTTGCATTCAGACAGTGTGGCTGACTTGTGTCTTGAGGCATCAGAGGGAATCACTCTTCCTTTCCCAGTGTGGGTCCTACCATTGTCCTCTTCCTACACGCAACGTAAGTGTGAGGAGAAGGGCACGATGGGACCATGGGTTTCTGCTCAGGCCAAGGACGGTCTGTCACAGACAGACTAGATTTTCTCCAAGAGCAAATCCAGGCTTTCACAGTGTTCATCTCACCCTCTGAGGCTGGAGTGAGGTGCTCAGCAGCGCATTCGCTGGGCTGTTGTTTCCAGAGCCCAGACAACATCCATATTAATGGAGCGTTGTCACAGGCAGTAATTTATGCAGTGTTCATTACACCTGAGATGTGTACAGGAGCTTGTAAAGACATAAAGTGCTACGAAATCCCTGCAGGTTACTGCCTGGCAAAGTCAGTTTTTAACCAAAGCAGGACGTTAAGATTTTGGGTGGGGGATCACGCATCGGGCAGGAGCGATATGTGCCAATCTGGGCTGTAGAATGAGGAGCTGAGGCTACCAGAAGGAATGTGTTTTCAGAGGAGGTGGCCCGAGAAGGCTGCCGAGCTTGAGCTTTTAGTGAAGCCAAATACAACATCTCTGTTCCAATCCAAGCTCCTGTTTACGTGGATCCGTGGAGCTGGAATATTCCAGTGACTGCTTCGGTGTCTGTTTGCCATGTGTTTAAATAAATACCCAATTTGCAAAATTTGCAGTAATGGTGCATGAAAATTCGATGTACAGTTGCGTGTACTTTTGACCCAAGGCTTGTCTGCCTACTGCAGATCAGGTCATTTAACTGGTGAATTCTACCAGTTCATCAGGCAGTTCCACGGGACCCATCGCTCACATCGAATGGGGAAAAACATGTTGACACTCTTAACTTCTCAACAGTTTAGAGAAGCAGCTGCGTGCGAGTCCATTAGTGCAGAGTGGTTTATGCAACTAAAACTGTTGGTGGCATTTTCAGAGGCGAAGTTTAAGAAAAACGCTTGTTCTAGTACCTTTTAAAGGAATTTATGCTTATTGTAAATGGACAAATTACACACCTTGACGTTTTCCTATATTTTTTTTTTTTTATTTTTCAGGAAACAAAAATCAACTGTGTCCGGCTGGCGACAAAAGGTATGTGGGTCTCCTTTTCCTGTGAAGCACAATGCCAGTAATGTACAAGCTGCAGTGGTGACACAACTTGATTACAGTTACTATTCAAAGAAAAAGCCTCTTTCTTTTCTTCTCTCTCTTTTTTTTTTTCCCCCAAGGAAGATTTCAAAAGCAGAACAACACTTTCCCGAACCACTTGACTTATATGTGTGGACTCTGTTATTTATTTTTTCTTAAAGACAGGATATCTGTGTCTCTGTGGGTCCTCCTCTCCCTTGCTCTGTCGACAGCTTTCCTGTCCTGAGGACTGTTCTTGCTATTGGCAGAATGTCACTGAAAAAGCTTCCCATTAACTTTTTTCTCTCTACCACTCTATTAAGTAGATAATTAAGAGAAGATCTCACACTAGCCTAACCTTGAACGCAGCGGGGCATAATTCTTATATTCTAATTTCATGGCATAATTCAACAGAGTAGAGTACATTCCTTATTTTCATGGCAATTAGTTCAGAACAGACCAAATGGTTAAGTCGAATAGACCAGACTGAGCAAACCTGAGACAAACATTAAGATGCGATGCTCCTGTCCCCAGGTTGCTTCACCAGGTGCTGCTCTTGAGGGACCAATGATGACAATGCCTGGGTTCTGTCTTGGAATTTAGAGTTGCTTCAAAGTCTTCTGAGGACTTCAGAATCACCCCAGGGGCTGCTTCACCAGCGAAGGTGTCAGAAACCAATTTACTCGTAACACAAACAGAGGAGTAGCTGTAAAGAGAGTTCCTCAACACATGTCATGCTCTCAAAATGAGCCGTACGGAAATGACAGGGTGATTGCCATGGGCCATGCTACAGGTAGCTCCCTATTTCCAAAACTCAGGGTTGCACCTTGTGCTCTCGCTGCCTTGCTGTCACCTGAAATAGCTGTGTTACTGCCTGTGGAGTCTTTCCAGAGTTGAACAAAAATTGGCAGGAACATATGACCCTTTTTTCTTTGAGGCACCATCCCATTTTTTCCATTGTTTCACTCCTTTCTGTCTTGAGGCAGTAACAGAGGTTAATTATTTCTAAGTACTTTATCCCAATCACTTCTGCACTTACAGAGGTGTTGGGAGGGATCAAAGAAGCCCCAGCTAACAGTTGTTGGGTAGCAGAAGAAGACTTTTTCCACGTTTATATGGGGACACCCCCCAGACTGTTACAGAAAGCGGTGCCCTGGGGTGGCAGGTGCTGCATGAAGTTGCTGCTGAGCCTGGTGTGTGAACTGGTGGGGCTGTAAGCAGTTGTGTCACCACTGAAAGCCAAGGAGGATGAGCCATTTCTCCCCTTTTCCCCTTTCATCTGTGGCTCCAGTGCTCCCCCATATCCTCTTGTTGCTTTCCTTTTAAAAGTTTCTCGTAAATTCTTCGTGTAATTCATTCCTCTGGGTTACAAACATTCTATGTGTCTCAGTCTCCCCTCCTTCCCCCTCAGTTTTTCCAGCTGGTAGTGACGTGACTGTTTTGGATATCTTATTTTGGCTTTCTGGTGGTAGAAAGAGAAGGAGCAGGACTGGGTAAGATGAGTCTGGGTGAAGTGAGTCTCCCCAGGGTTTCCCAGAGCTTGACTAGAAGTCTCTTCATGAGATCAGAGAAACTGTATTGATTCCTTTTTGGAAACCTGCAGTTTCTTAGTTTCAGTTGTTCATTTTTCTGGAGTTGGTGGAAGAACGTTTGTCGTACTGACAGAAAAGATACTTGCTCTGTGACTATTCAAAGAAAAATAAAAACTCTACGTAGCTTGAAAAGTCCCATTCTTGCGTGACCTTGTGATATGCACTGGCTGATCTGGGTACTTCAGAAAAGTGTCACATAAGTGTTTGACCTTGAGTTGACTTCTGCATACTGATTTAATTTTCATTAACCTGTTAGGGCACCAGGAAGAGTCAATAAGCCACCCTCATCCTGTCATTTCTGAACGTTGGCTCTTTTTAAAAAGGAGTTTTTACTAATATTAATTTGATAAGAGACATAAAAGTGATGGTAGAGCCTGAGGATGCCTGAAGCCTGTTTTTTGGTGATCTTGAGGATTTTTCTCAATTGACATGAATGGAAAAAGACAGGAAATGATGGTAGTTCTAGTGTTTATTCTTACTGTCGCAATGGATATCACTTTTGATTTATAGGCAGATGTCTTATTTCTCTCCATGGAGTGTGAAATCTCTGTGGAAATTCTTTTTTTTTTTTTTCCTCTCTTGTCCTTACTGTGAATTGCAGTGTTGTATTTCTCAGTGCCTGGCCATTGACAAGGACAGTGGAATATGCACAGCTGTGGCTAATTTTCTGCACTTTTAGCTCTTTCAAAGGTACAGTGTTGCCTGCAGCTCACAGGCAAGGTGGCGTCACGAGCGATCCTGTAGCCTTGATAACGTTCACAGCATCTTCCACTGCTGGCACCTGTGAGGGACGAGCAGCTGAGCAATCCCTGAACAATGTGGTTCTGTGGCTTGGAGCTTTCCCAGAGTTTCACATTTCCATATGTCACGAGGCTGAATTCCCTCCAGACATTCACTCCGTGTGAACAGAAGGACTCAGACACTCCCTATCCCAGCCCCTGAAGAGGGGGGTCCTATCTGCCCCCTCCGCTGTGCGGCAACGGGCAGAGACACTCAAACTAATTGCATCGTGGCTTGATCAAAGGCTGAGCTGGGATGTTCTAGATGACCTCCTGTGTCTGTGCTGTCTTCTGTCCACCCGTGATATTGATTATCTTTAATGGCATTGCCCTGTATTCGCCTTCATTTGCATCGTTGTCTTTCTGAGGATGGAGTGAGCAAACCTGTAGCCTGCCTTGAATGAAATCATCAGAGCTGGTACCAGAGGTACTGCTGCGGTGTCTTTGGTAGGAGTCAGGAAAAAAACCACTTCATTGGAGTTGGGACTAATCTCGGCATTAAAAGCTTAAGAGCTCTACTTTCAGTTTGTACCGCAGAAAAAGCAGATTTTGTTTTGATGCAAGAAAATAAATACATTCTAGGTGCCAGACAACATGTTCATTTTGGGATATAGGCCTAATCGTTCCATTCCCAGACATCTGACACTGACATTCCCAGACATCACACGTTAACGTTGGTGAAATGGGTCCTGATTTACACCAGTGAAGGGAAGATTAGGATAGAGACACGTTTAATTGAGGCAAGTATTCTCTTCAAGTACTGGATTAACAAGGGCACTAAACATGAGTGTGGGAGTAATTAGGCAATAAAATGTGTTAGGCAGAGTGTTACTGGGGGATTCTAACACATCTTGGGTGTTGCTGCAAGGCACCTGCTCAGGAGCTGAGGAGCTTTAATTACTTGGGAGACGCATGAGGCTGTTCCGCTGTCGCTACTTCAGCAGGCTGGGAGGCAATTCGCCGTGTGTGTCCCGTTGCCTCAAAACTGAGAAAATGAAAGTAGACAACTCTCTAAAAAGTGTTTTAGTCCATTAAAGAGAGTTTTGGAAACTTTCCAATTTTCTCTCCCGGTGGTGCACTCTTCTGCATGGTTTCCTGCGAGCTGCTCTTCTTCACACGAACTTGATTCTTGGGGTTGCAAGAAAGATGTCTCACCCCTTTGAGTGTTGGGTTTCAGCATTTCAGAGCACTAGGTCATGGCATCAGTGGTGTATCCTCCAAAGCAGAGCCAGTAGACACCTCCCCATGGCACGTTTATTGAGCTCATTTCCCTCCATCCAGTGTCCCAGTAGAAGAGTTTGCTGACGTCAGTGGACTCACCATCAGCCTTTGCTGTGGGGACACTGGGCAATCCATCAGAAAGCTCTCTGTGTCTGTCCAGTCTGTGTGGCCATTTCACGCTTTGCCAGCATGTTTTAAACCCACAAGCATTATTAACCTTTTGTATCTACGTATGTATTTACTTTCAGGTTCATTGGTCTCAGATTTCTTACCTTTTTTTTTTTTTTTCTTACCATTTCCAGCCATAAACATCTCTCCCCACATGGGCTACTCCTCTTTGTTAAATTACTAGAGTGATGTCATCTTTCACAGCATTAGTCACTTGGATGCATATCATTAGCATAAAACACTCTTTAAAAATAAGTTTCTAATTAAACCTCAATTTGCCAGCTCTCTGCCATACAATTTTCATTCAGCCAGTTTATTTATTAGTTTTGCCATTTGGTTTCCTTGATAGCATTTGTTTTAATATGTCCCATTCTTTCTGAATTAACTGACTTGTTCTCCCTGTCTTAAAGTAACATATTTATATTGACGCTTTATTAGAGAAAATTGCAACCTCTTACCAAGAGAGAGCGATTACCTCTTGTATTCTTAAAGTGCATTAAATTAATTTCACAATGTAATTGAAACCAAGGCAGAGGGCTCATTAATGGTTCCTTATCTCCTGATACTCATTTCTTCTTTCTTTAAAATGTGAGTTCTTGCAAATGAAAGAATGGAACTTTAATAATCATTATGAGGTACATTTTTATTTTTTTTCTTGTTTTTTTTTTTCCTTGTGCATGCTGCCCGGGAACGATTTTGCTTGTTCTTAGCAGTAATAGGTAGGCAACAGGCGACCACGCGCAACCCACCCAGCCTCTTGAGCACAGGTGATTATCAGTTCAGGAGAAGGAAAACTGTTCAAACTTCCCAAAGTCTGAGCAGCTTCATGACTTCTTGTTCCGTATGTGATTTGCACGGGAAAATACTTTTACAGTTATTCTAACTGTGGTATAAAGGGGACACTCCTTCCGTGGCCTCCTCCTGCACCGAGGTGAGCACACCCTGGGCAGGGGACGTCTGGAGGGCTAAACACCACCTGAACCTTCATGGGGGCACTTGAGCATGAGTGAGGAGCCCCACGGATTCCTTCCTGGCCCTCGGCAGAGGCTGGATATCTCCCTGAGCGTGCATGGGGATGTCCTTGCGTTTTTGAATTAAAGTAGCCATGGTGTTTTCTGGGGCTGATTATTGCACTTACTCTCAGACAGCTGAGTCCTGCAGTTGAAGAAACGCTGATGGGAAAATGAAAACTAGATTCTGTCAGTCCTCTGAGTAGAAACTTCTGCTGCCATCGGAGATGGTGCAGAACCGAGCCTCAGGAGCACTGAGTAAAGTCATTCCCAGATCCCTGGTGGGGAGAGTCAGAACTTCTCAAATAGAGAGAGGGAATCCCATCAGCTTCTGGAAATACTTTCTTTTCCTTTAGCCTGGTATGCATAGAACAACTTCCTGGGATGTGACAAAGTGTGATTATTACAAAAGGGAAGGGAAAGGAGGGTTAGTTTCTCAGTTCTGGGATAGATTAAATTTGTGTAGGAACGTTCCTCTCCCAGTGCTGCATGGTTGTATTCCCATCCAGCTGTGACTTCCTCACCCAAAAATTATTTTAACTATGCATCAGGACAGCTGGAATGATACAGGGGCAAGAAGGTACTGGGATTACTGTGAAGTTCAAATGCCTTTCAGAGAAGTGGTCCTGCTTTTTTGTAGCTCGTCAGCACTGAAAAAGGGAACTTCCAGGGAGACGAGTGCTTAACAATCTAGAGACCTCAGAAAGAACCTGGGTCTGAAAAGTGACCAGGGAAAGAAATTGTGGAGGGGAGAGACTGCAAAAAAAAACAATGGAAAATGAAGAGGAAAAAAATTCCTACTGTTCACACGCAGTTTTGCTGCATGTGAAAACAGTTCATTTAACCACTCTTGCTCCCTCAAATTCACTTAAGAGGGCTCTGTTGTTTTCCAAAATATATTCTGGTTTTGTAGACAGATAATGTGTTTTTAAAACAGATCTAATCCCACTTCAAATCTGTTTGTTATTGCATTTTGTCTTCTGATACGCTGGGATGTTATTCCTTTGACAGGTTTATTCTGTTTTGTCCTATTTATTTGAGAGAGTTTTGTCACACTTTTTAAGTTGAATGCATGAAAATGTTGGGTTTTTTTCTTTTCCCCTGAACAAATCTCTGCCTTCTAAAAGTTATTTTTTAGAACAGGTTTGTGTTTCACTGTAATTAATTGTTAATACAGACACATTTATGTTGCCGTTACTGAAGAACATTCCCCACTGAGAAGACAACTCAAACTTCCTGTGGATCCCCACTTACCCACTCAGCATCTTTATTTTCACCAAATTTGGTATCGAGACTTACTTGGAGGGATTCAAAATGTTGACTTTAGGGGCTTCCTTAACCCAGGGAGCTAATGAACCAACTTCAAATTAGTGAAGAACCTGGTGCGGAAGGATGAGGCCACAAGTGAAGGGAGGTTGATACCCTCAGCCCAGTTTCTAGAGGACACTCTCTGCTTTGGAGCTCTGCTGCTGCCTTCTCAGACCCTTGTCTTGTGCTTCCCAGTTAAAATGAGCAGTGGGAGGGGAGAGGCTGGGAGAGGCACTTGTTTACCTAAAACAAGATAAATTTGGGGTAGATGAGCGACAGTAAACCGAAAATACCACCTCTGAAATTCAAAGTATCTACTGCTGGGATACACTGGGTTGCTTCAGAGAAGAAGGGTCTTTAGAAAAAGCAGAATAAAATTGATTATCACTGTGTGAGCCAAGTCCTCCTGGAACCAAAGCAGGCGTGGATTTACCTGGGGTGCTGCGGGGGCTGTCGGCCCCTTACAACCCCCTCCTGGCGTGGAAGGCTGCTGGTGGCTGGGTGTTGTGGCTGTGGCTGGTGGGTTGTGCAGTCATCTTTGTTGGCAGCTGAACCAGTAGCCAGGTAAAGGAGGAGGGAAAAAACAAAATAGGGCAGTAATTTGACATAAAAGCCAGAAGTGAAGGTCAAATCAGAAGGGATTTTTTTGGTTTTTTCAGTGTTAACACCAGCTTATGTGGGTAGTCAGTATTTCTTCTCCACCTTCTGGTATCTGGAGATGCTTTCTAAGGTGGATCAGACGCTGGTGAGGTATTGTGGCTCTCTTTAAAAGGTTTTAATAAACAGATTATCACTGTCAGTGTCCTTAAATAGCACTTCAAAAGGCCTGACAAACCCAAAGCTGTTACAAATACATTATGCCTCTGTTTTCTTACATAGAATTTTTGATGTTCAGAAACAGGGTTGTTATTAATGCATTAGCTCCTCAGTTTCTTCCAGGAACTGGACATTTAAAAAACTATAGGGCAGCATTAGGATATGTGACAATGTCACGAGGGAGGTAGGTGTGAGAGAGGCTGTTCTGTAAAACCACTGTAGAGGAAAAGAAAGCTCTACATTCAAGCCGTGCCTGAAAGTGCTGCCTGAAGTTGGCAAAGTGCAGAAAGTTTCCCCATGTTTTATGCAGGACACGTAGAGTGTGTCCACGCAGACTCCCTGACGCCTTGGCCACAGGACTCCCTTTTCACTATAAAACAGTGATTACCCTCCTTTGTGTGCTGCTTGCTCGGCTCGTGGGTGAAGTCCTATCAGGCACGGGTTTTGTAGGCCATCACAAAGGGTACCTGAAGCACCTTTGACCAGCCTGGCTCAAAAGATGGCCTTATTTCAGTATTCACTTTATACCCACCCCGGGACTTCTCTCACTGGTTCTGTAATTTCTGCAGCTCGTGTGGCTGTGGGTTTTTAATGATAGCCACAATGAGAGCAGAGTAATGCTTAGAGGGGACAGGCTGGTGTAAAGGTTAATTAGCTTTTGTTCGCAGGGTGTGATGAGTCTATTATACACCCGTAGCTTTGTCACACACTGGAAAGCTTTTGCCTGTATCAGTCCGAAGATTCGTCTCACTGTGTCTGTTTAAGATCATGCAAAAATTAAGTCACACCTGTAAATTTGAACTTGTGATAAAGGGAATTTTGCTTGTTTTCCCTTTTTATAATTTCAAGCTAGTTTCTAAAGAGCTCTGCGAAAGTGGAGGCTTGAAATGGAGACGTGCTGTCGCCCTCTGAACCATGGCATTACCGGTGGGCATCGCAACAGCTGCTCTTTATCCCAGCTCTTCTTTCAACTAAATGTAATAACCCTTCTCATTCTTGGGGGCCATATATCTGCCTTTAGCACAAATTAAGTGCTTCTGTTCTGAAGAGAGGGGAAGAGAAACAGGAGGAGAAAAGAAAAGTCTTTGTGGTGGATTTGCCTGGAATCTTCAGAATCAATTATTCTCTTACCGCTATTTTTTAATTCTCATTCAGTTTAGTAATGCTAATCTTGATTCCTCGCTGTGTGTTTACCCTCATTCTCCTACAGATTCAACCTGTGTGCCTGATAATCCCTCATATAAATTCTGCTCTGTCTTTCTCTCCAGGACTGCTTTGTTTTGCTCCTCTCTCTGCTTAGAATATGGTTGAAAGCTTTTGGCTCTCGTCATTCTTTCCATTCTTTCTGAGCTCTTTAAAAGAAATGAGAATGGCTCATTGTAGTGTTAAGCCTGTGCTGTTTGCAGTCTTCAATAACTGGGGGCGGAAAATTGGTGTAGTGACGTTACGTGGAGTGATACTGTTGGTGGTATTCATTTCTTTAATGAATTACAACAAAGAAATAGCCAAAGTGGAATGTGTCTGTCAGATTTGATGAGCTGTTTCACTTTGTTGGCTTACGATAGGGCATCACTAGATTTATATTTTTTTTTGTCCCAGTACTCTGGTACACACTGCCAAAGGCTGCAAACTGGTCTGTCTTCCCCAGGGGGCTGTTGCTGGGTGATGCTGGTGAACAGGTATTTCACATCAAGATGTAAAACAGTGCTCTTCCACCTTTATCTCAACGCTATCATGCTTGGAGATACCTGTCTGCCCTCATGTTTGGGCATCAAAGACTGTGTTACAGAGGTGTAGATACAATCAGAGTCTGAAAACAGAAGGGAAACCATTCCTACCTGCAGAGATGCTTTCATCGTTTGTAGGCCACTTGCATAAAAAGCACCACCAAAAAAAAGAAAAAAGAAAATGAAATAATGTTTACAAGTGATTTGAGAATATCTGTCTTTTGAAAGTGAGCCTCCAGGTCTATTAGGACATTTTATATTCAGCATGCTGCCTGGGCATTATGTGCTACAAAGAAATTACTCTGATTGAGCAGCTCATTTTAACTCATAATGACTTTGAACCCATTATTTTTCATTAATTTTTCTGGGTTAAATAATGCTTTGAAGTAATTTTTCTGATTGGTTTTTATTTCAAGAGTGACTTTCTATCTGAAGAAGTTGTATTCTTAGGTTTTACAGGTTAGAAACCAAACCTAGCCTTTGCCAGACTGACTTGTGCTCTTTCTGGGCCTTTTCTGTCACCTGGCCAGGGCTGAACCTCCCATTCCTTGTGTCTCTTTCTCTCATGTTGTCCCTCCCTCATTTATACTTCCACTGCCTTTTTCTTGCCCTGGGTATTTGACCCAGCCATCCTTAGATCTGTTTTATTTCCTTCCTCCTCTCCTGTTCACAGAATCACAGAATGCTATGGGGTTGGAAGGGACCTCTGGAGATCACCCAGTCCAACCCCCTGCCAGAGCAGGTCCACTCAGAGCAGGTCCCACAGGAACGTGTCCAGGTGGGTTTTGAATGTCTCCAGAGAAGGAGACTCCACCACCTCCCAGGGCAGCCTCTTCCAGGGCTCTGCCACCCTCACAGGAAAGAAGTTCCTCCCCATGTGTAGGGGGAACTTCTTATGTTCAAGTTTGTGCCTGTTCCCTCTTGTCCTGTCACTGGGCACCACTGAAAAAAGACCGGCCCCATCCTCCTGACCCCCACCCTTGAAGTATTTATAGGTGTTGATCAGATCCCCCCTCAGCCTTCTCTTCTCCAGACTAAAAAGACCCAAGTCCCTCAGCCTTTCCTCATCAGAGAGATGCTCCAGGCCCCTCATCATCTTTGTACTTCTCTGCTGTCCCCTCTCCAGCAGTTCCCTGTCCTGTTGTGGTACCAGATGCTTCTCTCTCCTGAGCAGTGACACGGCTACTGGAGACTGTAGTACCACTTCCATCGCAGGACTTCATTCTTTACACCTCACCAGTTGGAAATCTCACATAAATACCCATCTTTCCCTCCTGCCTATGGCTCTTTTGAATTGTTTTTCCTGTCAGTTACCTTTTTTAAAAGCAGTATTGTAATTGCTGCTTTAAATAAAGAACGTTTCAAATTACAGTTTGTGAAATAGGTTTTATAGAAGAAACTTGTATTATCAGTTCCTGCTTAGCTACAGGCACTCAATAATCATTCTTTCCTGGGTGTTACTCAGTGTGCCACCTCCACAGAGAAGGTCACTTTATATCTGGTGGCTTATTGTTTTCAAATAATATATCTGTGCATAAATTGCTGGGTGCCATGGTACCTTTCAGGTACCTGCTGTTGCTGTTTCTCCTCCCATCCCATCCCTCCCGTCCCCATCTGTGAGAGATTGCATGGTCTGATGGAATTGCCACGGGGTGTCAGTCCAGAGATGTCAGTTCACAGCTCTGCTTTTAGGTGCCTGTGATGCCAAAGGCATATCCTTAATCATTCCAGATCTATAAAGTAAATAAGATAGTTTATTACTTGCCTTGCATGAGCACTAAGAGGATGTATGAATATCTCTCTAGGATGTGTAGCTCTATGGATGAGCGCTTGCTGGTAAGTAGATGATTTTTCACTTTCTTAGCATTTTGAGAAGGTTCTCCTCTTCAGTTATGACTGGCAAAAACTTGAGTTTAGGCTGTTGGAATCACTTGCAAGCCGTCTCCCAACTCAAAGTAGCTAAACACGTCATCTCTTCCTTGTGGACAGAAACACTTTGAGCTGAAGAAATCTTCTGAAAGACACTCTGGAATCCAAATGGCAGCCCTCTGTAGTGAAATTAATTTTGGATTTCAAAATTCTTGTCCTTAACTTACCAGCTGCTGCAGGGCCAGCTTTAACCGTGTTCTGAAACAAGGAGGGATGGAGAAGGTTGAAAGCCTCAAGGAGCTGGCACAGCATGAAACCGTGCTGCCAGTGGTTGCACCTTACTGAGCTGGTCTGGGGTGTAGGTGTCTATGGATCCAGCAGGATGGACGGATTAGACCTTGGGGGCCTGTGAGTGCATTACTGAAAGAAAATATCAGTGCTTGATGATCCATAAACCTGACTTCTCGTGGGCTGATGAGGCAGGTGACTCAAGGAAAGAACCCATTTGCCCCCGCGCTGCTGTTCTACCTGAAGAGCATCTCCCATGGATGTGCTGCATGAAATGCATTCCCTCTCGCTGCGAGGTGCTGGATCTCTGGGAATCTTGAAAGGGGTTGAAAAAGCAAAAGTAAAGTAGGTTGATGGGAAAGGACTAAAATCTTTAGAGCTGTGTGAAATAGCTCCATGCTAAAATGGAGTACTGGGTGAATGCCAGTGCCTGTGAAAAACAGATTCATGGCTCTGGTCAAGTTTCTGGGAAAGTGCATTTTGTGCAGCACTAAATGTGTATCTCTGGAAGCAGTAGCCTGGTCTAGTAGATAATGTGCAGATAGGGAGTCAGGGGACCTACAGTATTTGCTTCTCTGGCACTGCCTTCTATCATTTGCTTTCCTTATTAAGAAAGCAAGCTTAGGGCAGAAAATTGTCCTAGTGCGTGTTGGTACAGTGTAATGGGGTCCTGGCCTTCACGGGGGCTGTGGGTGCCCCTGAAATATACACAGTAATAACAGCGGTGACCTGTTCTGTATCCCATTATTCCAGTATCCAGCTTCAGTTAGGAGGAACAATTTATTCCAGAAAATGTGGAAGTAACCACCAGAAAATATGGTTATCATTTATATTCTTTCCCTTTTAATGTCAGCAGTATATAAACATTGTTTTTCAGAAAGAAAGGGGTGGCCCCTGAGGTACGGCAGCGCGGAGCTTTCCAAGTGTATTTAAAGATATTTGTAGGAAATGGCCATCTGAGCAGTCTTTCTGGGTTTCTGTGCTTGGAGGGTTTCAGTTCTGCCTGCGTGCCGGTGGAGGAGAGAAGCAAAACCGAATCCTAAAATTCTTGGTGGTGCAGGTGGGAGTAGAAGCCACCATAGATTTGGGCACCTACAAGAAAAAAACACCGAAATGGCAGAAAAACCAGGGGAGTTCTGCAGTCATGTTTCATTGCAGAGCTTTAAGAAGCCAAGACCCGGGAATTTAGTGACACTGTCATATTATCAATTCCCGGGCGCTATTAGCTGAGACACCTTACAAATGGTTGGACTAGTAGCCTCAAGGAATTGTTGGCCTTTGCCAAGACAGATAGAAAGAGTTACACAGAAGATACAAGCGAATCAGTCACCTCACTGTGTAGGTGTCAGGATGGATAATAAGCCTTTATTCTCTTTCCACAACTGCACTAGACTACAATGGGACGAGAAATATCAAATAAAAATACGGTGACCACACATTGCCTGTAGTAACAAGCAACAGCCTGGCAAAATCAAACCCATCTACTGGATTAGAGGATGGAGTTGACAGCATATTCTTTTTTTTTTTTTTTTTAACGTGGCTCACAATTTGTGAGGGTATTCAGATAGTACAGAAACAGACTGTGCTGTTTGTGGAAGAAAGCCATTCTCCCTCACCTGTTATTTAGGATCATAGGAGTAACTGCAACTCAAGTGAAGGATAATTTGGAGTACAAATAGAGTTTTAGCCATTTTCAAGGAAAAATTGTACCTTTATCCTTTACTTTGTTGTGTGATAGTGTCGGGATTGCCTGCGTGATGGCATGTAGCTCACCTCTGGGGCAGATTTGATCCAAGTTTGTAAGAGATGTTGTCAAATAAAGATGCTAATATGCAACCGATACATTATTTGATTTTCACACTCTGGAGTCCCATTAATGCATTTCAGACGTGTGTGCACAGGAGCTACCAGTGAACTCTTAACTGAATGGGAAAATTGGTGGATGCAGCAGAGCAGTAGAGTTGTCAGGGACAAAAAGCTGAAAATTACATGTGTGTTTCAAACAGGCAGCATTTTTGCTTGGTAAATACTGTGTTTTGCTGGGGCAAACTAGATTAACAGCTGTAGGAAAAGTGAAATCGTTCTTCTATCACTGAATGTGGTGAGTTTTCTTGTTTTGCATTCATGTCATTGTTCTACATGTACTCTTTGAGATATGATGAGAGTAGAATATAATACTTTATTCAAGATAGGTCCTCATCCCTGGAAGTCCATCAGCTAAAGCCCTATTTAGAACCTATCAGAGAGCCCTATATTCAGTTGTATGATTTGAACCATCGGGACTCTCCTTGCAGACAGAGATCTTTTAAAGCCAGTGCAGTTTAACACGTGTCAAACGGGCAAAAGAGTAACCCAGAGAGGCTTTCTTCTGTCTCACCAACGTACGGACTTGATTGAATATTATCTCCCCAAGCAAATGGCTTCATGAACAGAAGTGATTCAGATTTTCCTGAAGGTCAGCAACAGAGAGTTGTTAAAAGAGCAAAACATACAGTCTTCTGGTGGCAGCACTCTCTCCTCACCTCTGATTCCCTTTCCCTACCGTGTTTAAGCTGTAGAGGAAGACTTGGCTGACTCCAACAGCGAAGGTGAAGCCCAACATAAGATTGTGATCTCATGTAACATGAATTCATTTAGCTTCATCAACTACACTGGTGAAATTTTTAGAAGTAGTTAAGTATATCAGGAATGTAATAAAGACAGGCTTATTTAGTCTTTAAAGTAGCCATGAATCAAATCTTGTGGGGCTTTCTAAATCAAGTTCAGTGGTTTAAGCAGTATCTGGAAAAATTTTGTGCAGCAAGAAGTGAAGTCAGCAGAGCTAAGGTGTATGGTAAATCCCAGTGACAGAGCAGAGGGGAGCATTCTTCAGGGTCCTCAGTTATTGCAGGGATCCTTAAAGTCAAATCATGACAAGGAAGTAAAAGAAGAAATAATAAGAAATAACGTTCCTAAATGCGTTTCGGGTTTTGGTGTTTAGGCTTTACTCTTAAAACACCCAAAATTTCAAATAGAAATTCTGTTGTCTTGCCTGGGCTGTGGGAGAACTCATGCATGGAGTATGTTAGATGATGTGGAGGGTGCTCGGTGCGTTGGATTAGTGCTGGTTACACACATAATGATAACCATATGTTTACAAAAGCCAGGCCTCCAGTGTAGTGAGAAATACAAACCTGTTCTGATTTTAGAAGAAAAAAAGTTCCTGCAAGTAGTATTATGGGATATCTTACTGCAAACTTTTACATTATGTCGATAAGTAAGGATTGCACCTCCAGTTAAGCTGTTTGAGATGAAAATTATAACTGCTATTAATTCTCCTGCTTCTGGGTTTATGCTGAGTGCCTTAGAGGAGTAAATTCCCCGTTACAGTAGAATATGGTAAAATATAAGAGTCAGTTGCATTACACTGGGATTTTACACCCTATTACTGCTCTGAATTGTCTGTCATTAGCCCTTATTAAAGGCAGATTTGGTTAGATGGACAATTGTCTATTGCAATTTGATTGCAAATATGTTGTTAGGCTTTCAAATGAGTATTTAAAGTGGATCATTGCATGATTTTTCTACAAATTCTCTTTTTACCTCCTCCTTCCTCTCCCTCCATCTTTTAAGGAGCTTCCACCCAGAATTCCAACGCAGTGGAACCGGAAAAACAAGTTGACAGCACGGTGAAAATGGCCGGAGTTATAGCTGGTCTTCTGATGTTTGTTATTATCCTCTTGGGAGCAATGCTTACCATCAAGAGAAGGTAAGTTTCTGCTTTGCTTCCATCTTGGACCTTCTGGCTAGAGTGTTGTTAATTCAAAAAGAAGAATAAATTTGGTGGAGATAAAACATTCTGTTTGTGTTACAGACGGCAGCAGTTAATACCTTTTTATGTAATGCTACCAACCAGAAAAGTTGTAGTCCCAGAAGAGATGCCTGTTCTGGCAGACACTGTAAGAGCAACAGCAGAATGGGTGTCATTGCAAAAAGTTAACGATAATGAATTGATGCTTAATGAGAAGAGCTAGCTCATGAAAAAATACAGAGAAATACAAAGCGATAATGAGGCAATGGGAGTGGGCATGGGAGCCTGTGCTACCTGCACAACAGTGGCCTAGGAGAAGACCAAAATTCTTTCTTAACAGCGAAGAAAAATAATGTTTTAAAATAATGTGATCAAAGGTCTTGTTCCCAAGTGAGTCTTGGTTCGTTATATTTTCACACAGCAATTTCTTTGCAACCGGTGTTCAGCTGGGATATTATATCTCGCAGAGGGTTAGTCTTTCCAAGAGTTAGCTTTAGCTTACAGGGGAATGAAACTTGGAAAAATTCAGTATGGTAATGAAATATATTCAAGCAGTTCATTTTGTGTGATTGTCTTTGGACAAATTTGCACTTACACTTTGAAGTAGACTATTGTACTTGCTACTGTTTGAAGAGCTTCACACTTACCGTGTAATACACCGACCAATGCAGCAAACCACTTAGGCAAGAGGTTTTCTTGAGAAAAAGGTGTATTTTGTGTATATTTTTACCGGTCAGATTTCTGAAGTGAACCCTCCTTCTCACCAGTAATGGGATTCTAAATGACAGAGGAGGCGGGCAGCCGGGCAGCCCCTTGCCTGGGGGGCAGGTAGCATTTTGTGTGAGCTCCGAGATGGTTTTACTTGGTCTGTCACAGGGAGAGCAGCTTTTCAAAGCAAAGCTCTGTTCCTTTGAGATCACTTATCTCTGTGACAAGCAGTCACACATCTTCCCAAAATAAGAGCAGCAGTTAAATGTAGATAAGATTTCTTCCAGCTTCATCCAGAGCAGGTATACAAATGGAATAGCTCTATGCTACAGGTGCTTTTCAGAAGGACTTTGAGGGGCTGGAGAAATGGGCTGATGGGAACCTTGTGAAGATTAGCAAAGGCATCTCGCATTGATGGCCATCTCCATCTTTGGAGAAATTAAGAACTTCACTTGGACAAGGCCCTGAGAGACTTAAGCAGGAGGTTGGGCTTGAGTTCCTTTGAGCAGCCTCTCCAAATGATGTAATTCTACAAAACTGATGGCACGTAGACTGACTACTGTGAATTCCTGTTGAATTAGCTGAAGGTGTGGGCGATCTAGATTTTTAATCCAATTTTTGTTGTGTGTAAAAATCTCAAATTTTGTGGACAAATGTGTGTGTAGTCTCATCTACTGCACTTCTGTTCGGTGTTAAGCCCAACAGTATAGATGTCGCTGTTTCCAGTCCCCTGGGAGCTTTTCAGTTCACAGGCAGAAAAAAATCAGATGCTTCCAATGAAAAACTGTAAAAGGGTTGGAGCAAAATTGCGCTGGGTTTCTGTTACCTTCCTAAAAGCTCTTTTAAAGAAGCTTTTATTTTCAGCTTGAAAGATAAAACTTCTAAGGAAAGCTATCAGAGCAATGCCGCATCTGAACATCCTGGTGTATTTCACAAGCTATTAATAGTTGATTTCTGTCCCATAATGTATTATTATAATTTATGTATATTGCTGGGCAGAAAATAAACAATGATCATCAGGGTTTTTTACTTTTATTTGTTTTTAAATGGACTCTCTGTATTTTTTGCATAACATAACAAACATTTATTAGAGCTTAGGAGGAAACGTAGAGACAGTGTTATATAGTTCAGTTAGCAGGTATATAAAATCAATAGATTTTAGCTTGATTTTCTTTTTTTCTGGTGTATTTTTAACTCAGGTAAGTACTGATGACAAGATCTATCAAGATCCAGCCTTTTCAAATATAAGATTCTTCTAATGTTTCTGCTGTTGTGACTGGTGCAATATAAGTTGATATCTGATAGACAGAGAAACACAGACAAACCCAGAATCAAAAGTACTCATCTTGCAGAGAGAATTCAAGAGGCTGGAGCCTGAGGACCTGTTTGCTTGACATAAAAATTCCCAAACTAGTGCTGACCAGAGCTGCCCCCCTCTAGTGCAGTGCACGTGTTCTGTGGAACCAGCCTGGTCCCCAAAAGCAGCAATATTTAGGGACTTTGGGTGCTATGTCCCATGGGCAGAGCTTTGCTCTGTCTGGCTTTGCCAAAGGCTCTGTTAACCTGGGCATCTTTCTTCAAAATTAAAATCACAGAGGAGATGAGTGGGAATATTAGAAATATAAATTTTCCCCTTTTTCTTTCTAGAGCTGGAAAATCACATTTTCCTCTGTGTCCTCCCCTGCTCCCCCAGTGCAAAGAGGCGAAATCACTGCAATCTGTATCTCTCTCTGCCTGTTTGCTGTCATTTGTAAGGTTACCCACCGGAATACACACTATTATAAGAAATAAACTGGCTCATCGACTTTAAAATCTTTTCCCATTTAGAAGCTGTAGGAGTGCAGAAGGAGGTTTGGGGGGAGGTTGCTCTCTCTAGGTCTGTGTAGCACAGACCAGCCCCATTGGCCAACCTGCTGATGGCATCGGTTCTGGGTGTCCCTCCAGTGGGCACCAACCAGTCACGTCCAGGAGGGGCTCAGAGCTGCGTATGGACAAGTGTTCCCCGCAGATGAACGTGACCCTGCCAGGCTCATTTCAGTTGTAAACTAATGCAAATTGGGACCAGCTTTTCATAGAATCATAGAATCACTGAGGTTGGAAGAGACCCTTGAGATCATCGAGTCCAACCATCTCCCCTACTCTACAAAGTCCTCCCCTACACCATGTCCCTCAGTACCCCATCTAAACGGCCCTTAAACACGTCCAGGGATGGTGACTCAACCACCTCCCTGGGCAGCCTGTTCCAGTGTCTGACCACTCTTTCAGTGAAAAATTCCTTCCTAATGTTCAATCTAAACCTCCCCTGTTGGAGCTTGAAGCCGTTCCCTCTCGTTCTATTGTTAATTACCTGTGAGAAGAGACCAGCTCCAACGAAAAGGCCACTTTGGACCACAGATCGGTTTGAACTTGTGGAGGAGCACAGCTGAACACTTGCGCTTCTCTGAGGGAACAGTTTAACAACAAAGTTCTCTTTCTATTTTACAAAAAGAAACATTAGGAGCTTAAGCTCTTGCGTTCGATTTCTGCATTAACCTTACTTTGAAAAGAGTTCCCCTTTTGGATTCACTAAGGCTAATGCCTCGGTGCCTACAAGATGGCTTAGCCTTGCAAGGCAACAACGCAGAAAAATAATTTAATTAGACAAACTTGAGGCATTTTCTTCAAATGGAGCCAGAAAATACCACAGTGACATTTGTTGATGGGCCGGGGCATCCTAGTTCACTGGTAACGGGCACAGCAATGGATTTTCTGAATGAAGGGCTTTGTTAACCAGGGCAAAGAGCAAAGGAAGGAGAGAGATGAGGAGGGACAGAAGGGCTAAGAGCAGGCAGGCACTGGTTTGAGACTGGGATTAGGCAGATCCTGCATTTTATTTCTGCGAGACGCACCAAACCAGCGTATTTCTTTGAACCTCCCATATGTGAGGCATGAGCAAGTGTTGCCCAGTTGCTCGTCATTTCAATAGACCATATGGCAAGAACTCTAGTGATTCGCAAATTCCTGGGGACTGCCAATGTTTTGTCGGGTTTAGTCGGAAATGTGGAGCTAAATTAAGCCAGGCAGAATGTTCATGCGGTGGCAAATTTGGGTTTGTCTCTACGTTTGTTATCTAAAAGTTTTACTTGAACACTGGGATCGCCTAAAGTCTGCTGAAGTTTCTGCATGTGTATATCTGTGTAAAAATTGTGTGTATGTATATAAATTTCTGGTTTAAATATGACTGGTTTATAGTATCTAAAATCAAAACCATTATCAAAATTTGTTTTCTTGGTTTTGGGAAGCCACTAGCTACATGAGTTACATGTTTGCAGCTCCAATATCATCAAATTAATATGGATGGACAAATCACTGCAACGTAATTTAGCCTGTTAATTTACAGGTGGTGATCAGTGCCCACATGGGTGCATTTGCCCACATAAGGCAGTACCACTTTCTTTCATTAATAGACACATACCTTGAAATAGGTCATTTTTATTGCATCAAAACACTGCTAATTCTCTAAGGAGCATCTCTCTTTGTCCTTAATATTAATTAAATATTTTTGTGTAACAGAGAATACAGGACCAGTTAGTAAAAACAAGCTGAAACAAGGAAACCAAGACATTTTTAGACTCCTTTTCTGGAGAAAATACCCTTTGACTTTGCCCCCTCATAGGATTAGATTTTGGTCAGTTCTGATTTCATCTGGACAGTTTTAACTCCAGTGTAATCGTGACTTGCATTTCCCTGGAGTGAAGAATGTGACACTTTTCAGGCTTGTGCGTTTGAGCCGCCAAAGCCTCTACTGACCCCTTTAACTGGGAGACTGAATAAATAGGATCAGACAGCCTGTCATGGGTCCACTGTAAATAAGTTCTTTAAACTGTGGTTGGTAGCAAAAAAAATAGATCTGGGGATCTGTTGGGTCTAGGATTAGTTCGTTATATGAAAATTCAGCTCCTTATTCTGGATTAGGATTTAGGTTGTTACCTTAAACTCATTAAATAAACCCCAAATGCCTCTTGAGCAGAACATACCCAAGCTGTAGGATAGAATTAACAAAGGGATATGTTCCCATTCAGTGGCCCATGTCCCTTCCGTGTCCATATTTCAGGTGGGTGACCAGCAGGGTTTTTAGGTTGTGTGATACATTCTCAGATCAGGTCATATTTTCAGTAATCTATAACTCTGACCAATTTTAACAGTTAGTTTTGAACTATTTCTTACAAAATAGTTATTTTAGGTCACATATTTGGGGAGAATTTGAGCTCAAATAGCCTATCCAATTCCAAAATATAATCCTCCTTTTGTTTGTTTTCCTTTATTTTCTGTCCTTATGGAATACATCTTTCTGAGCTTTCCTCCGTAGCCTTGAGGGATACACAGCTTTTTAATGAGAACTAAGAGTCTCTTGTGATCACATATGTCTACTGGTTGGGACATGAGAGAAGCAGAAAGTGCAGCAAGATGTTCAACAGAAGAGTTACAGTTGATAGTGCTATGGGAAACCTGGCACTGGTGCATCAGGGGGGTTAATTAATAGAATAATTTTGGGGATGTAGAGGGTTCAGCTGCGTGAGCTCTCATTTTCCATATCCTGGTGATTTTTCCCTTTGTTTAGAGGTTCAGAGGAACTTGGAATTTCACAGTGAAGCTCAGTGGCAATCACTGCACCTTAACTGGTGTGTTGGTGTGGCACGTAGAATTTCCAGGCTTCAGGAGATTATAGCATTATGTTATAAATACATTCAGGTGTACCTTGGAATCAGTGTTATTCAAACAACTTGGCACGTGTTGGGAATCTGGCCAGACTTTCAGGTTTATGGCAAGGGTCACCACCAAACAAAACATGTCATTTCAGAGTAATCCCCTGGAACACCTGTAAATCATTGTCCTTTAACTGCCCTGAGTGTGGTTTCGGTGTGTGCTTACGAAAATTATGTGCAGTGCAACCGTAAAAGTGAGCACTTGCACCCTGCATTTATACTTCTAAAGACTTCCTAGTGTTGTAGCATTTTCAAGGATGGGATTTTGAAGTTGTGCAATAGGTTGAAGTTTGTATTCCATTGTTTTTCCCTGTCTTGACTGACTGTGGCTGCTGCTTTCAAGGCTCCCTTGTGCCTTGCTGTTAATTTGTAATAACATGTACTAGATCTGCCGTGAAACAGCCTTTTCAGAGAAGCCCTTTTCCAGTTACAAAAGGGAAGACCTCACCTCTTAAGTTATAACTGATTGCCAAGGCTCGTTTTGTGGCGCTGCTCAAAAACATACCAAAATGTTCTGATATCTGTTGTTGAAAAACTGCAATAGAAGATGCTTAATCACAGTGACGCAGAAAGCTAATGCCTACCCCCAGTGATCATCTATAAATATGTAGCGACACTTGAATTGTTAATGATCTATTTGCATTTTAGAGTTTGATGAAGCTTGATTTATCATTACGCAATTTGCTCATTGTCTAAATATTCCAAAATTGCGGTGTTCTTACATTGTCGCTTTCCTATTTATTGTTATTTATATTAATAGCTCTTACATATTTCTTTCCATTCCAAAAAACCCAAAGCACTTTTCAGGCAAAGGTAGGTCTCGTTACCCACGTTGCTGACATGGCAAAGAAGGAAGAGGTGAGGGGATTTATTCCTGGTGACACAAGGCAGGGGCAGAAGTTGAAACACTCCGGTTCAGTATCCGTTCCTCACCGACCCATGGCTCCTGAAAAAAGCGTAGGAAAATAGTAGCTTAGTACAAGAGGCAGCACAGATACTTGGTATATTGAAAAAAAAAAAGTCCTAGAGTTCATATAAATCTAATTATGTGTTTTTCTCTTTTTCCCCTTTTGGATGTTTTGTTCATCTGACTGGCCGTCAATATTTAGAAGAAATGCCTATTCCTACTCCTATTACTTGTAAGTACTTGGCTGGGGATGACCTTTCTTGAGCGTGCTCACCCTGTGGTAATTTTGTGCCTTGTTGTATTCTTTTCTTTTACCACTGTTTTTTTTTTTACCATTCCATTTGTCCTTGTCTTTCCAGCAGCTTGCGTTTTATTTTCTCAGTTTCACACTGTTATGTTTGCTGTGTTTTACCATTGCACCTATAGCTGTGCCTGCAAACGCATAAATGTCCCCAGATAATGTCATTTATGGCTTATAGCTCTTCAAATGCTAATGGACAAGTACAGAGTGCCCCGACCGCACCTTTTTTAATTGTCCATTGTATTTCCTGGAGGGAAATTCACACCTGAAAGTTATTGTTGGGAATTTCTCAGCCACGAATATCAGCTTTTTAAAATTGTAGGGTTTCTGACAACTAGGACTTGACATTATCTCAGGAAACATCCCTGTTCCTGGAGCTGCCAAGTTCCCAGTGTCAGTTCAGACCATTGGATGATGAAGTGGTTCGGATTTTTGGATCTGTATCACCTGTCCAGTCCTAATGACAATGCTGCATAATTAAGGCAGTTGTTAAGGCGCATGAAAATGCTTCACACACCAGTGCTTCCAGAGCCATCTGTTGTCTAAAGATTGAGGGGCTGGAAAGTAATCGGGGCCAAGCTGTTTCTGCCATGATAATAGTTGTCTGAGGATCAGGAGGAGGAGGAGAGGACCAGGTCAATGATCTGAGGAGAGAGTCCTGGAGAACTGAGTTGGATGCCTTTGCTGCCACCAGAGGGTTGGGAGGGATGGAGAAGGCAACTGTTCCTGCTGAGAGAAACAGGCAGCAGCCGTTTTACGGAGTTTCGTGTTTCAAGTTTCACATGAAATAGGACGTTTCATTATGATTGCAGATGAAAACCTTAAATTGTGAAGGACTGTGTAATTCTTAGCCAAAGCTGATAGAAATTGCTACAGCCTCTTATGAGCAGAGAGGTTTGATTTACGTTTATTTGAAATGTTGTGAAAATAAGAGCAGCGATATGTATATTTATAGATTTTTTTAAAATAGAATTGGTTTCCATACTAGGGCGTCATATGACTGTTTTAGTCCTGAAGCAAAATTCAGTTGAATGAGTTACCAGTATAGAAAAGCAGGTTCTCAAATAGATCTGCTAGCAGACCTTTAAATACGACCATATGGACTACATCGCTTTATTTTTAGGTTCAGTTTCTGGACTTCAAAGTTGTGCTTCTTAGAATAGTTCTCATCTGCTTTCAGATAATTCCTCTCAACCCTTTGTCACATGCTATGCTGGCACTTCTTCTTCTTAGGGATCAAAATCTCCAACCCTGACTCTTCTAAACAGTTCTTAATGATAAGTCTATTACAATCAAGGAGACTTTTATCACAAGTAAGGGATTTTTGCAGAGATGGGCCATGAGTGCTGTGGCCGTCTCTAGGCTGGAGTTCTGCCCTCAGCCTGTCTTGTGTTCTGCTGCTCTCCAGGGCTGTGAGATCTACTTCTGTGAGATGGTTGAGTACCTGCAGCTTTGGTGCAACCAGTCAAAAATATCCAGTTAAAAGAACAGCTCTTTTAGGTATTTTGTCCATAGGAGGTAAATAGTTGTGGGATTTTTATATAGCAACACTTCATTAAAAACTTCCTTTAACCTATAGGAAAGGATGGTGTTGTGGCTGAAAGACAAGGCCATAAAGATCTTAAACACACTTTAGGTGGAAATGCAAACCCAGGCCTCTATTCCTAACTTGCTACGTCATCATGCAGCATTGACATTGTTTTGTGTACTTCAGTTTAGTCACCATTAGAAGTTAGTTGCTTACAACTTGAGATCCTTGGACAGAGCTTGGGTTTGTGATGGGAAGAGGAGGACATGGAATGAGGAGTTCCTGTCCCGGCACACTCATTGCATCGCTGCCACCAGGGTGATGCAGGAACCTTTTCAGAGGAGTTTGCTCTGTATTTCCACCAAAACAAGTGCTGTCTGAGGTTTGTACAGAATTGCCAACTCTGTCACATTGCACTTCAGTTGAATGCCTTGTAAGAAGGGATGTGCGATGTAAGATAGCAACCCATCCACCTCTGGAAGTTTTTGTTTCCTTTCCTAGCTGAAGCTGTAAAACACAGACAGCAATTTGTCTGGCTTAAAGGAGGTTTTACATTTAATGACAGACACCTCTTTTGTAACAGTATTTTCAGCTGCACCAACCCATATCAAGGGTTTATTGTTTCCTCACGAGGAACAGGAATGGAAATGTTTTCTGTGGGAGGGTTTAGGTTGTGTTGTTTTGTTTTGTTTCTGTCTCCTGGGCTGGGTAATGGGTATAGAATGAAATTTAATCAAGAGTGATATCAGACCAGAGAAGTATTTCTGGAAATACATGGGTTCATGTATGTGTTACAAGCACTCGCTTTAATGTTATTTATAAGAAAAGGGCAGTCAATGGCCAATCTTTTATTTTCCTTTTCCTCTGAACTGGCTGGAGCATGGGGACGTGATTACAATGTAGGAAATCCCTTCAGCTCCCATCATCATTTCATACCAATTTTAATTATACTAGTGGTTTCAGACAGGAGTTTCTTTTCATGGGAGAAGTGTTGTCAAAGGTATTAACCTAAATTTATACTTGCATTTTCTGAAATAACAGAGTTTGTGCTCCATTTATTTCCACTGTCTGCAGAACATCTGAAAAGAAATAAAACATTATTTTATTTATAGGCACACCTCTGTATAACCACATGCAGACATAAATAACTCCATATATTTCAATGGACGATGGGATCTGCCTGCACAGGTCAGCTTGCTAAATCAGAATTTTAAGAAGAAACTGGTTTTCTCATTAGAATCATGAATCAGTGGTTATACTAGTTCAGTGAGAGCAAATTTAAAAAAAAACAAACCTAGAAGTTTGCGAGGTTTTATTTGGAAAATGCTCATGAATCAGTGGTTATACTAGTTCAGTGAAAGCAAATTAAAAAAAAAAAAAATCCTAAAAATTTGCAAGATTTTATTTGGAAAATGTTTATGTGGTGATTGCAAGCCTAAACTTAGCAGAGGGCAGTGCTTGCTGGCTTGCTCCAGGTACATGTACACGGCGTGGCTACTATATAGAAGGGCAGTGCTTGCTGGCTTGCTCCAGGTACACGTACACAGCATGGCTACTATATAGAATCAGACCGTCAAGTCCAACCATCAACCCAACACTGACAAAAACCATCACTAAACCATGTCCCTCAGCACCACGTCTGCCTGTCTTCTAAATACCTCCAGGGATGGTGCCTCAACGGCTTCCCTGGGCAGCCCATACCAATGCTTAATAACCCTTCAGTGTAAAAATTTTCCTAATATCCATCCTAAACCTCCCCTGGCACACCACCAGTCTCTGGGCCCAGCCTCCAGCCAGGTTTTTTACCTAGAGAGGAGCACTCCCATCCATCCAACTATGGCAGCCACTTTCTCCAGGAGAAGGCTGTGGGAGACCGTATCAAAAGCTTTATTAAAGTCCAGGTAAACAACATCCACAGCCTTTCCCTCATCCACCAAGCGGGTCACTTTGTCATAGAAGGAGATCAGGTTTGTCAATGGGACCTGCCTTTCAGAAACCCATGCTGACCGGGCCCGATCGCCTGGATGTCCTTCATGTGCCAGCCAGGTGTATGCATCTGTCTTGTCTGAAGTTTATATTGCTGTAAGTAAATGTCCTCCACAAATAGGGATTAATTTGACCAAGTAAAGCTTAGGCAGTGCAGCCCTACGTTTTTCCAGGCCCTGCGTTTGTATATGCACAGATTCAGAGCATCTTTTGACTTTTAATCTACATTACATCACTTTCTCCTGTCAAGTAATGTTTGCTCTGCAAGTGAAGGTGGTGTGGCTGGTCCTCGCTCTTCACTTCACCTTTTCTCTGGTGAATTCCCTTCTGCTCCTGCATGAGCCCACCCAGTGTTTGGCTTCACCATGGCGTAGGCTAAAGAAGTACAAGTAGATATGTCTCCATGCTTGCCTGTAAGTGGAGGATTGGCCCTTATAGCTCCTATAGGAAGCCATAAGATGCCTGTGTGCTTAGGGCAGAGAGTGTTTCTCAGCTCTGCCAGGGTCACAGGCACAGAGGTCAGATCCTGTGACCCTCTGATGGGTTTACCAGGCCCATCAGAGCATGGGGGAGATGCCCCACTGCCGGGAGGCTGCACTGCTCTTTGCAGACCTCTAGTGACCACGATCTCCCACCCGCCTGCCCAGTCAGCTCCAGAGATGGGCAGCCTCCATGCATACAGTTTTCCCATAGTTTAAACTGAACTGTCCTTCCCATAGCTTAGCCCCATTCCTTTTTTCCCAGCCCCTGCAGACAGGGAGAAGAGCTTCCCCATGGTGTCTTTTCATACGTCTGAAGACCTGTTGGCCCTATTTGATTTTCTTTTCTCTAGATTAACAATTCACATGTCCTTTGGCCTATGCGCCCTATTTGATTTTCTTTTCTCTAGATTAAAGATCCACATGTCCTTTGGCCTATGATTCACTGAATTTCACTGAATTTTTAGAGTTGGAAGGGACCACAGAGATCATCTAGTCCAACTCCCCTGCTGAAGCAGGATTGCCTAGAGCTTGTCAGAGCATGTTACTCAGGAGCATCCAGGTGGGGCTTGAAAATCTCCAAGGAAGGGGACTTCACGACCTCCCTGGGCAGCCTGTTCCAGGGCTCTGTCACCCTCAATGTGAAGAAGTTTTTTCTCATATTTGAGTGGAACCTCTTATGTTCCAGCTTGTGCCCGTTGCCCCTCGTCCTGTCACTGGGAACCACTGAAAAGAGTCTGGCTCCCTCCTCCTTCAACCCACCCTTCAGATACTTGTCAGCATTAATAAGGTCTCCCCTCAGACTTCTCTTCTCCAGACTAAAGAGTCCCAGCTCGCTCAGTCTTTCTTCATAAGGGAGATGCTCCAATCCTTGAATCATCTTTGTAGCCCTTTGCTGGACTCTTTCCAGTAGTTCCCTGTCCCTCTTGAACTGGGGAGCCCAGAACTGGACGCAGAATCCCAGTTGTGGCCTCCCCAGTGCAGAGCAGAGGGGGAGAATGACTTCCCTTGACCTGCTGGCCACGCTCTTCCCTACGCAGCCCAGGATTCTGTTGGCCTTCCTGGCGCAAGAGCACACTTGTTGCAGGAGCACACATGCCCCAGGATTCCGTTGGCCTTTCTGGCCACAAGAGCACACTTGGTGCAGGAGCACACATGTTTGTAGGTCATGTTCTCTAGATTTACCTTTCTTCTGCTGCTGTTGTGTGTCCCTTTGGCACACACCTTATTTAAGCGCCGTCCTGCAGCAGAGTCCTTCGCGATCCTCAGTCAGAGCCAAAGGATTACCCGTGGCTCGCAGACCACAGCGCCATGGATAATCCCTGCCTGATTTTAACACCAGCATGAAACTCTCCTTTCAGATTGAGTTTGCGATCATCTGCAGATCCAGGGGGACACAGATCCCCTTTCAACAGAAGGGCTATTGAACCGCTGCTCCCTGTTGGGTATTCGCATGGCTGATCGCTGCCTGCCTTAAACTCGTGCAGGTTTCATCATAAATAATATAAATAATCTGTGTACTCTTAGCAGGCTGCTGCGCACAAATATCTAAAAGGAATTGTATTTTGTAGCTTTCTTAAATTGCTTACTGAGAACAAGGGCAATATGCAATTCTTGTCTGTAGGAGGAAATTTCGTGTTTAACTTACATGATCTATACCTAATGTCTAAATTACCTGTGCATGCAAATCTACATTAGAGTGTGTATAATCCATCCTCGTGAAACATCTAAAATTAAATCTGTCAACGTACATGTACAAGAGCTCTTTAGGAGTGGCAGTTACAGATTTAACATTCATGCATGTAAAATTGGTATAAAAAGTTAGAGAAGAGTTTGCGAGCTGCTTTTAAAAAATAATCCTGAAGTTTATCTAAACCTCTGCAAACAGGAGTCTGATCCATCCTGCAGATACCTCCAACTGAAAATATTGCTTGAGCTTTCGGATTGATGCCCATGGCAGTAAATGCTTGTTCTTGCTACTGAGGTTCCATTCCTTGACTGTTAAACTGGAACTATCACAATTTTAACATAGCATTATACATCATTCTGTTCTCTGATGGGGTAGACATTTCGAAAATAGCTGAATCAAATCCCCATCTTTTTTCTTTTTCAAAATTCACACTTAGAGGGTCGCTGCCAATAGCTTTTTTCCTTGCTTTGGTTGGGTCAGCTTCAACTGCCTGATTATACAGCTGGTCTCGTTTTTCTATTCTAGTTTGAGCATCTTTGTGTCTCATCCCTCCTGTGTGTGTGTGTAGTGCCTGTAAACGTCACCTCTTCATTTACAAACCCTCGGGAACTGAAAAGGGCAACCCGGCAAACCCCACCTGTGAACTCCTGTTTTCCTCTCGGCTCGTTTTCCTTCCGCTTAAATGTAAACCAGCCATTAATATCACCTTATTCACATTTTGACATTTCAGTCTCTTCACCTCGTGTTGATTGTATCAGACTCTTCCTCCAAATACCTCCAATGGCCGGTCCTTTCCTTTTTTTCCCCTTTTCAGCTGCATAATGCATGAGATGGAAGGTGTCTCCTGGGCGCCCGGTGTCAGGCTCTGCCGGGTCCCCCCCGTGATTGACACTAATGCTCCGATGGCAGCTCCGTCGGGGGGCCGCGGTGGTCGCGTTTCGGGGAGGCTGGTCAGGGAGGAAGGAGAGCAGGAGCCGTGGCACTGATGATGCAGCTTGTCAGTGCTTCACAGAGATCTCTTGAAGCGCCCTATTTTTGGAAACAGCATTTCCAGATAAATGCTTTTTCAATTCCAAAGGCATTTTGACACGCTGGGGAATAAACCTCTACCTAGCTGTGGGTTTAAGTCACATCCCTAACATTCTGGAAAGTGCCAGTCATTTGATTTTATAATCCTTTCTATGAATTATAATGATGGTAAGGACCAAATAGGCTTAGTCCTGTGCTGCCACTCTATCCAGACACATAACGGAGGCAGAAAAGGCACATTTAGAAACCGAGAGCCCCTTGATGTGTCTGGCAAGCTTAGCTCTGAAATCCTCAAAAGAGATCTGTCTTCCTTTTCCCTCTAAATTTAGATGAAGAATTTTCACATTCCTGGAACAGAGAGGGAGAAAGGTGGAAACTGATAACACGCTGTTGAAAGAAAATTGTAGCGTTTTCAGATGCAGAACAATTTTCTGTGTGGCTTCTCTCTGAAGTGCGGGAGCGTTAGCGGGTCCACCTGCCAGCAGCCTGGTTTGTGTGTGCGAGTTAGATTGAGAACTTTAAACTCATGTCACCTTTTCTTTTTAGGCATTCAAGCCAATGTTTTAGGGGCCTCTCTGTCTTCTACAGGACCAGGTAGAACTGCTTTGCATAGGGCTTTTGTAAGCAGGCCTTTGGGGACTAACGGGCTTGGGTTTGGGGTTATTTTTTCCTGCGTAGCACATGCAGAAATGTTATTGCTCGATCACTGAGTTTGCCAGTTCCGGCTCTTTGTGGCTTGTTGGCATCTCTGAAAAGATACCAGGCAATGGGATTTACAGATAATTATTGCCATGAATAATTTAATCTGGATTTAATAAGGAAGTCACCCTTTTTGACTCCCCGTTTTTAACCATGAGTAGTGGTTGTCTGTAATGGCTCACCCCAGCAGTCCAGAGCGCTTGTTATTAAGGACTTTGGCATTTTGGATTAGTGTTTCCCACTGAGAAATTTTAATTCCTGTAGCCAAAGAATTCACATAGCCCTGTATGATTAGCAAATCTAGAGGATTAAAATAACCGCCTGGCAGGGTTAATACACTTCAAGATTGTTGTTGTTACCTCAGGTACCACAGCACAAAAAAAAAAAAGAAAAAAGAGGGCTCCTACGGCCACAGCTCATAGTTACTAAATCTGACTGTGCTAGCATTGCTGAACACTGGAAGCAAAACTTTTAACAGCAGTGAACGCCAGCTTTTTTGCTTCATCACTCAAGGATGGTTTCTCCGTTTGCATCTTCATCTGCAGAAGTGGATACACCATGGAGATTTTGTGAGATCTAAATATGCACTCTGTAATGATGTGCCCAATTTGGATAGCTAGGGGGTTGAATTGGAACCACCAACCATAAAAGCCTGAACCTCAACTGGCTGAGCAGATGAAACAGATGTATCTGTTCGAAAGTTTGCATCAAACATTGGACGCTTCTCCATAAATCTGTGCTCTCCTGGTCTGGGTTATCAACTTGCCTTAAAATAGTCATTTCCCACAGACGTAGGCAAAGGTTTTTAGTTCTCTTTGACCCTTCCTTGCAAATGAACGTACCTGACCAAGCTACCCATCTTGGGAAGGGCTGGGGCTCAGCTGTGGGCTTCAACTTGCTTGTAAATGCCACTCTGACATGTGCTGTGAATAAATAAAGCCTGCTGGAATACATTGCAAGGAATATTTTTTTAAGAATCTAATGAAGTTTAAAAGATGGGTAGTACTTACAATAAGCATGTCATTTTAGTGAAGAAAAAGCTCTTTGCAAAATGATTTAGTTGTTAGGATTCTTTTTTTTGTTGTTGTTGTTGACTTGGAGGAAAAAAGAAAGCTAAAGCTCCTTCTTACAGTAATCTGTTTTTCTCCCTTTTATTTTGTTTTATTTTCTTATCTACGGAAGTCGTGTAAGCAAAGTTCTTTGCCGGTGCTAGGGATTTGTGTGATATTTTTTCAAGGTGCGGTTTGTAGAATGTCACACATTCATTTTTAAACAGTTTTGCTCTCTGATATGAATGAGGCACAGGGCAGTCAAATGTCAGTGGAAGCTCAGCAGCTCACTTTTCCTGCTTCTCTCCATTTTCTTATTATTAGCTGTCTTTGCAAAAGAGGAGCCTCTTACATTCCTGGCTTTGTTAGTGTTTTCAGACCAGGCGGCATTTCTGTTTTAGCCAATGTTTTTGACGTCACCTCAAAATAAGACAAGACCCATTTTCCTGAGAACATATTTGGACATTTCTAAAATAAGTTCAGCCTTTAATTTGCTTCCCCCTTCACTGGCTGTCGCTCCTCCGTGCGGCTGGGGTGTGTGTCAGAACTTCATCGAGGCTGCTGCCCGCGTTGCCCTGCCTGGGGACAGGGCCAAGCTCCAGCTCTCAGGCTGCACAGAGTCAGGTCCCACTCTCCACCCGAGCACTTAAAAGCAATCCCAGGGGCAGGTGTCCCCATGGGATGGATGCAGACGTCCCATTTCCACCCGCTGTCACCCGCTCCGGGGGCTTTACCTATGCCACCCTCCTCACGGGTGCCGTAGCACTCCCACTGCTGGGGT
>NW_015090832.1:2649789-2671190 GCF_001431845.1 Calidris pugnax | reverse complement strand
AGTGCGGTTTCTGGGGGGGGGGGGTACAGCTAAGCTCAAAGACTGGTATCGTTGTATCTGTTGTGCTCCACAACAGTTATATTAAAAAGCTGTGGGGTTTCCTCTCGTGCGGTTTGTCACATGCCCTGCATGTCTGACCAAGTGGGATAATGGTGGTTTTCAAAATACTTTATCATTGCTTTGTTTTTCAATGAGGGAAAACTGACCTTGATTTCTCCCCTCTTCAAAACACCCTAAAGGAAGCTAGCCAAGAAGCAGAAGGAGACTCAGACCAGCACGCAGAGGGAGATGGGCCCCGTGGCTACTTCCGACAAGACCTCTACCAAACTCAGTGCTGTTCACAATGAAGAAGCTTTTTCTTCCAGCTGCCAAGATGTTAATGGATTCAGTAAGTTTAACTTGCTTGCAATGGATATGTCCCCCTTGGAGAGCTCTGGGTTCTTAAAAGGACCTATTCCTATGGGCACAATGTTGAGGAGCTGGGAGTGACAGTGATAGAGATCATTGCAGAAGCTTGCTAGAGATCAGTTGTCTGAAATGTCTCTGACACTGCCCCTATTTTAACTGTCAGGTAGAGAGCATTCAACCTGACTCTAAACCTACTGAGAATAATTTATAAAGTCTGTTCTAATAACTACATCAGACAATCAAAAAGGCACATGTTTATTTGTTCTTCAGGAATATTTTTTTCCTTTGTGAGTAGAAGAGTCGAATCAAATCACTTAGCTGACTTGTAGGATGAAATAGCATTTTCTGTATGAAATTGTTATGAAAGAAAGCATGGTCTCATGGTCAGAGAACTGGAATGGAAAGAGAGCATTTCTTCTTTTGTCTGTGTCCTCGGTTTATTCTTCACATGAGTTCAGTAAAACTAATCTTAGTTAATACTTGTAAACCGCTCAGACCTCTGTAGCTGGAAGAGTTTTGTGGGTAAAAGCAGCACAAAGTCATACTTTAGCCTTGCTAGATCCAGCTTGAGTGCATGGTGGATTGCATGGTGGATTTGTAAACTTTTTCGTATGAAATAAATTTTAACTTAGACACTATGGGAATGTCACTCCTTCTTTTGACGCTTAACCTGCTAGTTTGAACAGGGAACAGCTCTGAAACACAAGTACGTACTAAAACTCTTTTGTCTTTCTTAAATGTCCTTAGTGAAGTGCTTTTTCCCCCAACTCCTAACGTGGAAGTGCTTATGGTACAAAACCAATGTTTTATCATCGAAACGTTTTTGCTCTGGGATCGAGTGGGACAGGCTGAGTGAATTCTTCTTTTCCCTCTATCTGTAGGTCATGTCAAATTCCATCTGCATGCCTTGCTCCTGCCACGCTGGGTAGCTTACCTGGGGGATGGATAAATAGGTGTTTGGGCCTGTCAAGGGTAGAAGGGAACACTTCTCTCTGGTATCAAATTGACTTGAGTCAAGATGTAATTTTCTCAGGTGCTGGGTAGCTCTATCTCCTAAAGAAGACAGCAAGAGTTGTCAGTGGTTCATATCTTTGAAAGACAGGATAGCAGAGAAGAGCAGCATAACAGACAGCCCAGAAACAGCAAAGGTAGCTTGTTTGAAATGTGTGGGGAAAATCAAGTTTTTAACACTTTCTTCAGAATCTGGGTTTTTAAAAGTTTTGGGATTTTTTTCCAACCAGAAAATAAGAGAAGAGATGAGCTTGAAATGTGACCTCATTTTTTTTTTTCCCTTGGTATTTTGAGAGACTAATTAAAACAGCTGAGTCATTTACTTGAAATGGCAACTATAGAAAATATGTTGTATCTAATTTTGTAAAAAAGCAGCATCCCTCCAGGTTTTCTTTTTTTTTTTTTTAATCAGTTAGTCCTTTGCTTGACATCACTGCAGAATTTATCACTACCTCCCTCTATTACACAGCCCGAGTCAAGTCAAGGGCTGATTCTTTTCTTGTTTTCCTCTTTATATCCATGAGAAACAATTACCAGTAAGCCTATATGGTCTCTCCACATTTTTTACTGCCAAGTCCAGGGTGCTGAGGTGTTGGAGGTAAGTTTTCTTCTGTGCAGCAGCGTGCACATGCTGATGCAGGAATTCTATGGGTAAAAGACTTTCTTTTAAAAAATTGGCCTTAACAGAGTTTTAATACTTGAGGGTTTCTATCTAGGCCCACCCCAACTTTTGAATAAGACGATAGGATTACTTCTTAACCTCCCTGCTGACTAATCGAGTTTTACAGGGGGTTATCCATCCTAGCTTTTGAAACCAGCTGTCTCTCTTAAGCAGCAGTCAGATTCCTTCTTAAATTCTCCTTTTGCCTCCCCACAGAAAGTAGCATTTGCAGATGTCTCAGGAGAGGTAGTCACTCTCTCCATCTTCACCCCCAGCTGTGGGACTCCGAGTTGGCTGTAGCACCGACATGGAAATGCCCCTCTCCTTTCTGAAGAAAATCCACCAAGAGGAGCTGAGTGTTCTCAATGCCAGGGTCACCTTGCTAGCTCACAAAAGCAATGCAATAGAAGAAGACAGCTTGTTAAGTAAAGCCTTACAATTAGTGAATGACTTGCAAACAAGTTTATCTCCAGGTGACAGTGTCCTTACGGGGCGTGTGTCCTTCCCTCCAGTTTTTCCTTCCTGTCCCAATAATTGTAACGACTTTTCAGACAGATCAAATTCCGTGAGTCCCTACAGAAGCTTTTTTTCTTCCCATAGTCTCTCTAACCAGCTTGGCCACTGGTCTGCTCCCGCCACAGCAGGTCTTCTGCTGTTCTTGGGTGACCCTGTCCTGCTGTAACTTCCCCATTTGCTGCCTGCAGCTCTGTCACTCGCAGGGAGCTCCCACTGACGGGTCACTGAAAAACCAATGTCCCCCTTGTCATAGCAGGTGGCACTCTGCATCAGGAAGGACACCAAAAGTGAGGAACTGCCTTTCTGCTGATCAGCCTCTCCTTTTCTGAGGGCACTTTTACGGGCAACTCTGAAAATAACGGTGATTCTGTCACTACTGAGAGTTGCTGTTCTTCTGCCTCTGCTGTTAGAAAAAAATGCAGAATTCTTCACCTGCTCCATCTCAGTAATTTAGGGGGAAATGCTTACGTTTTCAATATAAGCTCGTGCAAATGGTGTCATCCATAAAGTCGTGCTGTTTGGGTGCAGTGGAGTCCTTTATGGAGGCCAGTGCAGTGCTCAGGAGCACACAGTCCCGTGGGACCTTTTGTCCATTTGGCAGAGATGATCATTATCAGATGTAATTACATTCTGGAAGATCTGTGTCTTCTGTGCTGGAACAGGGAGACCTCGGGTCTGGCTGAGAAGGGGAAGAGAAATGGGCATTTATCTTTCCCGACCCAAAGCAAAGCCCCTCATCCCTCTTTCCATTCTACACTGTTATTCATTATTCAGGCAGAACTCTTACTCCTACATACAGGAGTTTGAAGTGAAGAGATTTTATGGCCTCAGCCTCTGTCTCTGACACCGCATGGGATCAGAGTAGGTATTTGCTGCAAGAGAAATGAGTCCATGGCTGTTCCAGCTTGTCTGGTTTTACCCAGGGATTATGTGCAGGTGAAGCGGGCTAATCCTAATTGTTCATTTTCTCAAATATCTTTCTTTCTAAAAAATAAGAATACATCCTAAATCCATTAAAGGTAGATGATGGTACTTGCAGTGTTTGGGCCTGCTCCTGGGTTTGCAGGAATTTTTGGAAAGCAGCAGCCTTCCCCTGGGAGTGGCACAGCACGGTCACCAGTAGGCAGTGACTCGGTGCAGGCTTAGCATGAAACGAGGTGACAAATTGAAGACAAGGGGGGCCTAAAGTCATCCACCAGCCTCTGTGCACTGACCAGAAGGGTGTGCAAGGGCTTGTTAGTGCACATAAATTGAGCACAATTTGGCAGCCCGTCCGTGTGATGGGAGAAGCAGCAGCACATCATCTCAGCAGTGATGCACTAATGATACCTCCTGCCCAAAAGAACTGCTCTTCTGGCTCTGCGATGCTGGAGTGCCATGGATAGGGCTTGCCCAGGAGAATGCCATGGCACCGGCACTGCCATCTTCACATCCTTGGAGCGGTTCTGGCAAGAACTGGCTGATTCTGAGATTTAATCTCTTAAAATGCAGCCTGTTTCGCTAGAGACTGATTTATTAAGGCGTGCTTAACTTTTGTGACATCTCCACTTGGGAGGAGACTGCTTCCCTGGACAACCTTCAGCAGTGAGGCTGGTACAGATTAGGGAGGTAGCTTTCATGTTCTAGGCAGAGGCACAGTTTGAAGACATTTTGGAAGCTGTAGGGAACCGAGTTTTTTGCATTAGTGGGCACTACTCTACAGTTACCAAGTTAGTGTGCTTTTATGAGCGAGAGCAAAGAGATAAGAGGAAAATGTAGAGAAGTGGTACTCAGGGTGTTAAGGATCACTTTTAATAAGAAACATCTGAATTCACACCTTTCCATCTCCTGGATGTTTTTGTGATGAATGAAATGCAAAGGTCTTTAGATTTGCTCTAAGTCACAACAGACACTTACATTAAGATCTAGTTCTTATTCCTACCCCATAGATAATTTTCACTCCTAGTTAGGTTACCTGCTGAATGCAGCCCAAGGACTTTTAGGATCATGACCATGAGATCTTTTCTTTACTGAAAAATTCTAAAATGAATTTAAAAATAAAAAATAAAGGCAAATTTCATCAATGGCATAAAAGGAAAAAATACCAAAATCCCTTTTCCTGGTTTTCATGCTAGTTTGGGATTTTTGTGGGGTTTCCTATTTCAGAAAATCTTATAAGAAGTAAGGGAGAATCATTTTTCAAGTAGGAAGGAGCCTCCACCATTCTACATGACTAGAGGGATCTGTGTGGCCTCATGTGCTACTCCAGGGAGTACAAAAAAAAATTTTAATGAAGTCTTAATGCCTGTCCTGATGTGAAATCCTCTCTGGAAGTGTTTCCCGTGGTTGCACACACTGGTGCTTATAAGAACCTCTGGTTGGGGGGCAGCAGTGTGTACACACCTCTTGTTGCACAAGCCACTACCCCACTGATTTTGGGAATGAGCTCTCCAAAGTTTTGGGAAACTTGTGGTTTTTGGTGGGGTTTTTTTCCCTTCTGAATCTAGAAATCACCTCCCTGTCTCACAAATACGGTTCATTTCATAAACCTCAGTTGGCAACATTTTTAATCAGAGTCACTGAAGTGAGGTGTATTATCTCCAGCTGTTGAAGTAATTTATCGTTAGCAGTTCCTGGAAAGGCAGTATGGCCCACAGAGTTCTTTTATACTCCCAAATTTCAGAAAATCGGAGTTCTACTCCAAGCCTTCACTGTTGACTTGCCCTGTGACCCTGGCCAAACAAGTTACTCTTTTTAGACCTTATTTTATGTATCTGTGAAAGTGATGTTCTGTTTTCCAAGTACAGTAAGAGGAGGGTCTGATTTAGGCTGCAAACAGAGGGGAGAAGGTATAAGAGGCCCAAAGGAGAGATGCTTCGTGGCTTGAAGGCAGCTGGGGCAGAACTCCAGCAGACTGAGCTATGAGGAATTTGATTATTTTCATGTGTTTTCAAGCAGTGTAAATCTGAAAATATGGTGGGAGAATGCAGAATGAGAGTGAGTTTATTTGCTAGACGATTATAAGCTGCTTAGGAGGTAATTCTGCTGACTTTATCAAACTCCCTAGACTAGTGACTTCATTGGTTCACCCCATAGAATAACTTGAAATTTTTAAGTGGTGTTTGCTCTAGAGATGCAAAAATTGCTTCTGAAATTACTTTGATGTATACTGAGTTTTATCTACTTCTATTCGATTATGGAATATTTTTTCCTGTGTTATCTATTGTCATCTTCCTGATGTACCGAGATTTGTATTAGCTTGTTGCCCAACATTTTGAGGAGATAAATAAATGCCTGTAACTCTAAGAGTGAATGCAGAGTGATAACAAAAGAACATGCCTTCAGAAATGATGGATTACCATAAGAATGTACATGTATGCTATTGTAGATATATACCAGCCTCATAAATTTACTATCAAGAAAAGAATCTAATGTGAAGATGTTGAGCCTTGCCTCCTTTCCGTAAATATTTGATTAATATGGAAATAATTTGTGGATTCTTGTGCAGAGTAAGCTGATGCTTTAATGGGAGAAAGCAGGGATGCTTGTCCTGCTGAAAGAACCCAGGTCGCAGGGGAAAGGATTATAGGATTTCCTATGAACAGTTCTGGGTTGGAGAACAAGTCCCTGGTTATCTTGTATTGTTTTAACAAAAAAGAAAAAAAAAATGCTACTTTACCTGTGTATTTTGTGGTATTAGTGTACGTTGTGTTTGAGCAGGTTTATTTTACTGTTAATACTGCATTTGATTCTCTGTAGTTTGTATTTTGGGGGTCATTTGTAAGGAACTTTCTCCTAGAGACAAAAACTTAAGTTTGTTCCTTTGGTTAAAAAGAAGGGTATCTAGAATATAGTCCTAAATGTGTATCCTGTGTAGGAACACATTGATTTACAATAACTATAATACTATATTTGGGGTCTGAAGTGCTTATATTAAAGAAAATCCATCATGATGACAATGTAATAAATGTAATATGCATGTTGAGATGAAAAATATAATTCATTTTGATAAGCCTTATATATCCCATATTACTGTGTTCTTTGAGGAACATTCTCCCTGTTCTCTTTCTCTCTCTTAATATATGTCTAAAGTCTTTTCCTTATGTCTTTCCTACCTAGCATCACCCTCTCCTTGTTCATTTTCTGTCCAAAGCAAAACCCTTCAGAGCAAATCTTTGTTGAATTCCTACTACTCAGGTACTAGTGCCAGACTTTTCTTTCATTTCTAAATTTTCTTTGCTTTTGTATGTTTCCCAATATGACCTATAGACTGAAGCTTCTGAGTGTGAGATACAGCTAACCTTGTTTTCATTTTTTGTAACTTTTTTTCCTGTTGATCTTCTGTTGATTTCCATTGATCCGTGTCGTGTGGGTGAACGGAATTCCATCTCAAAGTATCATCAGACACTGTTCCATCGACCACGCTGTTAGGTAAGAAGACAGGTATGGTGTTACTGCCCTTCATTGGAGAGCAAACACACTCATTGCATCTTGAAAATAACTCAGCATTGTGAAGTGGCTGGGCTCCAAAGTCATAATTAATCTTGTGGTCATATGTTGTGTTAATTGCCTTTTGTTTCATTCATGTTTTAATATTGATATTAATTTATATTTTTTTTTATTTTTTTATTTTTAAGGAAAGAACAGTTCAAAAATGAAGGTTTAGGAGTTCTATAAAGTACATATTGTTTATTTCTGTGAATGGGATTTGACATTTTGGGCTGAAAATTCCCACGTGCCACTTTGCCTGGGCTTAGTTTTGACTCCTGTGGGTGGTTGTGCCTTTGCTGCTGGCAAAGCATCAGAGAATGGGTTGTGTTGGAAGGGACCTTTAAAGGCCATGTAGTTCAACGCCCTGCCACGAGCAGGGACATCTACAACTCAATCAGGTTGGTCAGCGCCCCATCCAACCTGACCTGGAATGTTTCCAAGGATGGGGCATCCACCACCTCTCTGGGCAACCTGGGCCAGGGTCTCACCACCCTCAGTGTAAAAAAATTTCTTCCTTGTATCTAGTCTAAGTCTTTCCTCTTTTAGTTTAAAGCCATTACTCTTTGTCCAGTGAGTGAGGCTCAACTAGGTGGCCTCAAGGTTTGAAATGGGAGGATTTGCACGTCCCAGGCAGGTGGGAGCTTATGGTTTTGGGCTCAGTTGCAGGTATAAATGTTATTTGGAGAAATCGAGGCTGAATTTGGGCAAGTGGCCCCACCTTATTCTGTGTATGCTGAGAGTTAAATGCTAAATATAATCATGCAGTTTGGTTTTGGTTTGAGAGGATAATGAAAGGGCACCTCAGAGAGGCTGCTAATAACTGCAGAGGGGGGTGTTAGTATTCAACATCTCTAAAAATTAGCTGTTCTTGTTCAAATGATAAATAAAGCATCCGGTGTGCAGCTCTTAGGTTTGGGGTTTTTAAAAATAACACGTTTTTGCAGTAAGTTAACAGAGACAGCAAAATTGGCAGAAACTGTTGCCTGATAAAAGAAGTTATCCAAAAAACTTACTGGAGGTGTACTCTTGAAAGTGAGTAATCACAGCCTACAACTTGAGGCTCTCCCTGGAGGGTGCTGCCTGCGTGTGGAATTTGAAGAAGGCAATTCCTCTGCTATGAATCAGAAAGATGATGTGTGGTTGATCAGGATCTAACCAGTGGTATTTATCAGACCTGTCATTTTGGATTATCTACAGTAAATGTTCCCTTCCAGACACAGTAATCTACCGTGGCTGCTTTAAGCATTACTCTGGGCGTGTTGAAGGCCCACGGTTAGAGCAGGAAGAAATTACAACCGATGGCTTAAGTGCCTTGGCTTCCAGACTAACAGCCTGGGCACAGAGGCTTGGAGGGACCGCCACCGTCCACACATTTACCCTGCTATCTGTCAAAACGCTGACGGCAATGGATGAGCACTCTTTTAACCAGGCAGGGAAGGAAAGGAGTCCTTTTTCCAGAAGGTTTGTTCTCATTTCCCAGAGTCTGTGTTGTCGATAGAAAAAGTCTAAAGGCAGATTTATCTTTTGGCTATAGTTTAGAAAAAGGGTCCGGACCTGCATTTTAGTGGAAGATGTCAAACTGCTCTCAGTCTGGTACTTGGCATCTGTGAAAAACAGACCCTCATTTGAGGGAGGTTTGTTTTTCACTCTCTGTCCCGATAGGGAGGATTGCAGTGTGAACCACACACTTTGTAATCTGAAGCTCAAGGAGCCATGGACAGATTCAATCTGTACTTCTCAGGGGAAAGCAAAAACCAAAAAAGCCCCCCAAACTTTCAAAATCCCAAATTATAGAGTACAGAGCACTTCTAAGACATGATTTAGACAAATGGTCACTCCCTCAGTTCCATCTGAATTTAACAGTCACAGATGCTGCAAAAGAGCCCTTGGCATTGAAGAAATGTCTACCTTGTGACTTGAAGACAAAACAAAACATTGGTTTTCTGGCTTCTTGGACAGATTCACTAGACATTGGATGTTACTGGAAGAGCAAAATAAGTTTCATTTTTGACGTTTATTAATATTCATTCCTGGGAGAGAAAAAGAGATCTTAAAAAGGGCATCAGTCATCCCACTACCAATATCTGTCTTTGGGCACTTCTTGCAGTTCAGTGCCATTTGTTCCCATCTGTTATGCCTTCTGCTAATAAATGTTGTGTGTCTGGGAGAGAGAGATATAGGGGATTTTGGTTTTGCCTCTACCCTGTCCTGTGCTTGATTAATACTGGTTTATGTAATGCATGGTTTTAGCTCCCTAGTTTTCTCTCCCAGTTCCAGACAACTCTGGATTTAAATATTCTGTGCAAGCATCTTCACTAGAGAAGTGAACGTTTAGCAAATAAAGGAGGTAGATTTCCCTTCAGAAAGGCCCGTGTTGTACCAGAACTGTAAAACCTGAACAAGAGCCAGTACAACCTTAGAAGTTGGTTTTGGAGAAAACATGCATGGCTGAATTGAGCTGAATTTGGAAGAATTTGAAGAGCTGCACTCCTACACACGTACTCAGTAGCCCCAGCTTAGCCTGCCTCACCAAAGCATCTTCCTCCCATCTTTAAGAGGGTTTTCTGTGCTAGCTGATGAAAAATACGCATGCAATAGGTTTTATAGGATTAGAATACACTTGTGTAAGATGTTTACCAAGTGATTCTTAAAAATCTCTCTAGAATCTAGAGAAAATTACTTTCTCCAGTTTTTTTTTTTATTATTATTATGCACATGTGGCTTCTTCATAGCCTTTGAAATGAAGGATGCATCTTCTGCTCTCTGTCAAACATGGTGTCAGAAAGCTTTTTGTTAAGGAACGTGCCTTTTTACAGCTCAGTTGATATCGTTAGACAAATGGTGGTTTAACTTTGGTTTGCCATGCTGCTGTTTGTATTGTATATAGCATATTATACCTGGGTATTTATCATATAATACAGCCTTGATGCACACAAAAAGCCACATTCATTTTACCAGCTTGCACTATATCCCTAGTGTAAGGGGAAGAGATATTAGCCATGCAGTAGTCATCCTTGGAAGATGTCAAATAATTGACAACCCTTACTGTAGTGTAGAGAGACTGGATATGTGGGTAATTAAATCCATCACAAACACCACTCAAAATATAATTTATTTCGTGCAAAGGATGTCTTATCGTGTTACACACTTGCCAAGGCTAAGAGAATAAAAATATACGCAGAGATGATAGGCTTGTCATTTCAGACACAGAAGGAATTTGCCGATATTAAAGCAAAAAGTTTTGAAAGAAACTTCTCTCCATCTCCAGGATGACACAGGGGTGCAGGATTGCTTTAGTTGTCTGAGACATGGATTAGTTTTCTGGTCAGAAGGCAGCATCATGCTCTGTGTCTGGATACCTCTCTCTCAAACCAACACTATGTTTACAGAACAAGATGACATCTATAAAAGGATCTAAAGTTTCAATCCCCAGAGGTGCTCTGGGTGAGCACATCCCTCCCAGCAGCCTTACTGGGACAACTCACAGGGGTCTGATCCTACAGAGCCGCTTCCAGGCTGGGAATCTCATTTCTCAGCTGCTCTTCATCTTATCTGTGACATCTATGGAGGAGTTTATCTGTTTTTCTGTGGAGGGAGACACATTTATTTTACTTGTCTGGGTAGCAACAAGAGTATATAATACACGGGGTTGTAGCAGTGGGTGAGCAATAATATTTCATCCTTGGGGTTACTCATCAGATGGGAAAGGATGGCACTGGACGGCCTCTGCTTCAGCTTGTCTCTGCCCACCAGACTCCCTTCTGCTGCTCTTGGAAGACCTCAGAGTTTACTTCAGCAAGTTAGTGAAGGAGAGTCACAAGAAGCATCATTTTCATAAGCAGGGAGTTTGTGAATATGAAAAGTGGAGTCAACGTTGTTCAATTTGATGATCTGCTGTTACACACTAAACAGATAAGCTGAGATGCCTGAAGAGTTTCCCAATCAGGCTAGTTATGTGAGAGCTAGTGAATCATTGATTTAATGTCTTATACAAAATTTCAGGGTATTCTGTCAGCTCTTAGGCTGATAAAGGAAGCATCAGCTTCTGGATACCAAAATATCTGTCTTGGCAAGACATCTCAGTATGGGGTGTAGGAGTGTTGCACTGAAAAGGGTTAACTACCAAGCCAATAATGTATTTTGCGATTGCAAACTGCTAATATTAGACAGTCCTCTTATAAACAGCATCTTTCCAGCGACATGCAGAATACCTGGTTTATTTACAGCTGCACAAAAAGAACGGTGGAAAATTGGAAATGGTTCTAGGAAGGAACTGGAGCCCTGAGCAGCCTGCCCTAATGAGACTTCAGAAGCTCGCAATTGATTTACTTTATCAAAGAGAAACTGAAGAAGTGATTTGATCAGTGCCTGCACGGGTCAAGATTTCAAATACTCTGAGGGCTCTTTAATCTAACAGAAGGTATAATAAGATTCAGTGCCTGCAAGTCGAAGCTAAGCAAAATCAAATTGCAATTAAGAAATGTTTAGACAGCAAGGGTAATTAACCGCTGCCACAACTTTCGGGGTCAGAATGGAATCACTATCTCTTCAAATGTTTTAATTTAGATTATTTCTTGGAACTGTATTCCATCTTTGGTACACAATGAATTATGGTGGTATGTGTTCCTATGGAAAAAATGAGGACGTATGACTAGAAATAAGATGTGCATATGCAATGTAAACCAAAAAAACCATGATGCACGTTTCTGTATGTTTAGTAGTTTCCGAGAATTAATTTCGAGTATTTTTAAAGAACAAAACTAAACTAAACTATTTTTTTTATTTACTATTCTCACTGACAATTCATAGAAGGCACACATGCTTTAGAGGCACTGCCGAAACTTTAGTGAAAGTTTTGGCCAGTTTGTCCTACAAACTCATCTTCATTTGCGAGGGAATGGCAACATCTTTGTGAGAAAAGGAACGAGGGAAGGGACTCTGGAAAATTGCTGTAACTTGCTTTAATTAAAGCAGAAGCCTGACTTCGCTGAGGAGCTGGCATTTTTGTTGTCTTTTCCAGTAATAACCGTGCCAAAAGGAAAGAGAAGAACTTCCAGTTGTTCACACAATTGCTGTAAGGGTCACATCTCGTGAGAAGGTGTCCTGCCTTGCTTCACCACCTCGTTATCCATGCTTAGGTTCGGGCTCGTGGACTGATCAGGTGGAGAAGGAACAATATGTTTCGTGCATCAGGCTTCATTAGCAGAACATACAAAGGTTGGACTCCCCTCAGGCGTAGTGATTCTTCTCCATAAAAGCCCCTCCTCTCTTTCCTTGGCCCAGATAAACCGCTGGATAATGGACAGCCATCCTGAGCTGGTCAAAATGTCAGGTTTTCTTTCAGGTAGTGCAGAGGCCATCCCAGATACCTTTGTCACAGACGTCCAGAGGAGGTGATCTTCTGCCTAGCTTCAGCTCTGTGTGTCATTGGGTTGAGAGTAAGATGACCCAGATGTGTGATGCTTTTTTAAAGCGGAGCCCCGTGGCTGGGTGAGAGGCACACAAACGGTGTGATGCCACGGACCCTGCTGTCAGAGCTGTCACTCAGGGTGTTTTGTGCCATTTTTTGTCTGTCTGACCAAAGAGACCAGAAGCCCAGTTGTCACTATAAACCCAAAGGCCAGAGTCAGATCCTTCTTTGCTGCCGAGCAGCTTCTTCTAGTTCCAGGTTCATAACACAGGTGCCTTTTGGAGGGAAGTTACTCTGGCAAGGAGGGGGCACCACTTTTCTGATGTTACTCTGGCAAGGAGGGGGCACCACTTTTGGCTTTCACCTCTCTCCCTATGGTATCCTCTCTGATACCAGAGCCGAGTCTACCAGAATTAAAGGATGTGATGAAGAGGGAAATTAATAATTGCCTGCAAAGAGCTGAATGATCTGAGCTACATTGCACAAGTAGCCTGTGCTCTGCGTGTGCCCTTCCTGTATTAGCACTAGAACCGCACATTAGTTTTAAGACTCCCTCTCGAATAGGGGTCTAGTAATGTTTTTTAATTGGGGCTGATAAAAATGTGGCTTTACTTGTAGGTTCCTCAGAGAAGCCAGTTGTGAAATTGGGTTTGTATTAAACCTAATGATGGAAAATTAAGCGTAGTACGTCTGTCGGAAATGGTCCGCAATAAAAATCCTCTCCTCTCCATTACGGGAGGTTAATAGGGAATAGGGGAGGAAAGATGCACAGGGAAAGCGAATCCAACTAGGGGAATTAATAAGCCTTGAAATTCCCTCTGTTCAGAGTTCTCACACTGTCATTAGTCGGAGCATTAGGGATGATTATACAAATGCTTTGGATGTTACTCTTCCTTAAATCCCAAATTTATTCACATTTTGTGTGTGAGGGTTGCTTCGCTGTAAATCTCCCAGTGTCCCGCGAATGTGACCGTGTTTATGAGAACCTGGGATTCAGAAACCCTTAAATTCAGCAGCTTCATCTTCAGAGCAGATGATCACTTTGTGCTAATTTCAGAAGAAGCGGGATGTGTTCAGCATCTCTGATAATTCAACCACCAGCCCTCGTTATCTCACACTGGAGATGAGCTCGCCCTGCGGCAGTGTCCACTGCTGGCATCCCTTTCTCCTCCTCGTAGTCCTGTGAATACAAAACCGAGTGTCTGCCTGTCTTGCTTATCTCCCCCTAATATAAGAGTAAGCCAGCTAAAGCTTTGTTTGTCATGTTTTGTCACGCTGCTGGTTTGCCAGCTGCTGGGAAGGCCGGGCTAATGCCCTCCTCGCTCTGCTCCTGCCCAGCTTCGCAGTGAGGGACGGCGGCAGAGATCCCCACTGCTGCTGAGCACAACTCCACGGCGATTTCTCAGGGATAGCAGCGTTTACAATAGCATTCCGGCCGTGTTTCTGCCTCACGAAAATCACCCTGAAATTGCCATTTGATTTATTTATTCTTCATCCCTTCAAAAACCTGACTGCGGTATTGCTGAGGACGGGTAGTGCTTAGGCTCTTTGTCAGTGAGCTTTCTGTGAGACACAAGCTTTGTGTTATGCAGTCTGAGGGGTATTTTATGAACAGTCTGAGGGAGATACATTTTCTGTTTGCTAATACCTGGGGTTTGGGTAGGACCAGAAAGAATTGATGTTAAGGTCTGTACGTGCGAAAGAACCCAAGCATCTCAGATGCCCATAGTCATAGGAAAAAAACAACGGTTTATTTGGCTAGCCATTTAAATTTGGTCAGCTCTGGTAGAAAAGAAACTACATTTTTCATCTAATCTGCGTTTCTGTTGTTAAAAGTAGCCGTTGTCACAGCCAGTTGTTGGGTTATTTAAGCTGTTTTCCATTAGTTCACCAGGAGTATTTTGGTGTGTGTATGCGTTGTGCTGGGGTTATGTGAGGTTACAGTTCCATCTACGTGGTGACAGATTTTTTTAATCTACTTCTTTCAACAAGAAACTTCTTCTGTTAACCTTATGTATTTGAAATTTAAGTTTCTGCATGCAAGTTAACTATATTTTAATGCTGGTTTATTCTTTCTGGTAATATTACATCTCTGTAATTGACATAGAAATTTTAGTCCTGAACTAGCGGAGCAGTTTAATTTGCCTCGAACATCCTGTGTGCCTTATTTGAAATGCTAATAATTTGTTTGTTATTAACTTGGGCCTCTTTCAGTTATCTCATATTGTACGCCCCGAATCCCGCTTGAATATTGTGCTCATCTTGTATGTATCTTTCAGTCCTGTTCTTTGCAGGTTTGTGAGGACAGGTATGTAATTCGATTGGAGTCGTCACGCCGAGCTCACCCGTACAAGATGTGCTATTTCACTCTTTGTGCTCTCTCCTCATTAGCCCAATGGGCTCTTCGCTCTGTTTCCCATCTCTTTGGGTTTGTCACCTTGACACAAAAAATACTTCTGTGATTTAGTCTTTCCAGGCAGCTGTAGGCAAGTGTGTGCTTGTGTTTCCTACTTATTTCTTGACTTTCTTTTGCCTGCACCAACCTACGGGGGGGTGGAGAAATGAATCAACAAACGGAGCAAGGATGGAAGTGGAAATACCAGATAGGTGAAAGCTTGTTTTGCCTCCCTGTCTTTAAAACAGACAGTAGCCATGGAGAGATGACCCAGCCAACGCTGACCATCCAGACCCACCCGTACCGGAGCTGCGAGCCGGTGGAAATGTCCTACCCCCGGGGGCAGTTCCAGCCAGCCATCCGAGTGGCCGACCTGCTGCAGCACATCACCCAGATGAAGCGAGGGCAGGGCTATGGATTTAAAGAGGAGTATGAGGTGAGAGGAACCTTTTCTGACCTGAACGAGAGAGATGTTGCACTCACGGAGGATAGATGCTTGGGAGGGGAGGATAACTGGTTTTAACACCTTCTTTTCCTTAATTCACTTACCCTCTTAATTCTTCCCTTTCTCCATCTTTTTTCTGTTTGTGAGGGTAGGATTTTACAGCGCTGCCAATCTCTGGTGGCACTCCAGTCACTTCAAGATTTTAATAGTGACAGTAGACAGAAGAGTATTTGAATAAATCAGACCTCAGCTGGCTTGCATGATGGGGGAAAAAAGGAAGGTAAAAAAAACAACAAAAAAAACCCACAAAACAAGACCTCTGAGATCATCGAGTCCAACCACATTAAAAAAAAAAAAAAAAACCAAACAAAAAAACCCCCACAACACAAAAAAAAAACCACCACAAAAACAACAAACCCAAAACCACCACCCACCAACTAAACCCCACAGCCACAACCCCACACACTATACCCCACCACAAACCAATGATCTTGGGCACTAGAGCATGCCCTGAAGAGCCATGTCTACACGTTTCTTATATACCTCCAGGGATGGTGACTCCACCACCTCCCTGGGCAGGCTGTTCCAGTGCTGGACCACTCTTTCAGTACAGTAATTCTTCCTAATATCTAATCTGAATCTCCCTTGCCGCAGCTTCATACCATTATTTCTGGTCCTGTCATTATTCCTTTGGGAGAAGAAAAGGTGTTTACTGCAGCAGTAAGAAAACGGTGCTGTGCTCATCCGTCAGCACGTGCCCTCTCTCCCATAACGAGCAGGCAGTAAATATTTAACAGGTCCTGAACTCAAGGAAGGACTTGGAGTCCCATAGTCCCTTCCTTATTGATGTGCTTTCCTTGACGCTTGTGCAAGCCAGACTTTGAGAAAAGTAAGGGGCTTTGTTTGAGCTTGTTGGGAGCTCCAAATACTCTGTAACAATTGATCAAATTAAATCACAGCCTCGTGACCTGAATGGAGAATTGTAGAGGCTAAAGGCAGAAACCTTGTGTAGCTTAAATGAAGGGGGAGTCTTCCAGTATGCTCAAGCCTCTGGCTCGGAACATATTCGAGTGGTGTATGTGCTCTTCCAACTCCATGGGAGGAAAGAAGCAGAGAGTAACTGCAAAAATGAAAGCATCCCTCCTCCCCCCTCCTCTTCCCACAAGCTGGAATGACCAGGAATATAATCCAAATGACAAGGAACATGACACTGGGGAGGAGTTGGAAGAGAAATAGACGTTTAGAGGAGAAAGAACAGAGAAGGGAAATAACATCAAACATATGTGAGAATTTGCTCTAGCAAGCGATAATTATAATGAACATAGTAAGCTTGTGGGAAGGCAATAAGCAATTAATATGCATAGTGGCATTAAAACTACTTAAAAATAATGTAACAGCTGTGAAAAATAAGTTACTTAATGGAAACAGCTCACTTTTCCACCCTGCAAGTAAGAGTCCACGGGGTTTGTATCATTGATGCTGGGTTTCGCTGTAATTGAGAGGCAATCTTTTCCTGGTTGTCACCAGGGAGTATTTCTTTAATCAGATGGCATCAAAGACAGTCATAACAAGTGTTTCTGGTAACTGTATGTTAACCAGATCTAGTCACTCATGCCCCACAATCAAGCACGCTAATTAAACTATCAATAAAAGAGCTCTGTTTAATATTGAAAAAGGGTAATAATTCTCTTAGGAGATTTACTTAGCCCCCCCTTGGCCTCCATTTCCATGAATAGTACCCAAGACTACATTCGGCTCAATTACAGATGCCCTAAGATCTAGTTCTTGATGTTCAAGAAGAAAACAGGTGCTGGCATATATGTAATTTTCTGGCACTGGCATGGGTAATTATCAAAATAACACATTAGCATGAAAAATGTCAATGCAACTTTCAGCTCCACAAGTTCTGCCTTTCCCAGAAAGTGCTATCTACATACGTATATAATGACGATGACATTATATAGATTTGCATAATTCCTTTCTTTACAAGAAATAGCCTGGAGAATGCCACAAGCTCTCAAATGGCGTGTGCCATTCTACCCTTCAATCAGAGGTAATTGCTGGAAGGAGCAGTCGTTTTCAGTGGTGGAATTTGGGTTTCAGAGCGTGGGGCACAGGTGGCACTTCAGCTCCAAAGAGCCTCCAGCCCCCAGCAGCAACACCACCACCGTGGGGAGGATGTTGGGGGGAGGTGGGATGTTCCCCCTGGCTGAGAGGGATGTCTCAGACCCAAATCTGGAGGAACACAAAGCTGCCAAACTGGCTTTGCAAAACGTTTTGCAGAATGCTTGATAAAATCTTAAAAAAACAATTTGATGTCTCTCTTAAAATGTGTTTTCTTACACTAATATCGGCGTCACCTCTAAACGTGGGGTATTTTTCTTCTAAGGAGATGATTTTCTACTTACTTTGCAATATTGATAGCATAAATTACAGCCTGTTTAGTGACATGTTCCCAAATAATTTTGCTCTCCTGAAAAATCACTTTGAATGGAGTGTATCAGTCACACATGACAATCTCTTATCTCTGTGCCTTCTCATCTCCGCTGAGTAACCTGGAAATTGCATTCGATGCTTGTTTAAAATACACCTTCACCTACAGCCCAGCGGGGCACAGGCCACACGTTTTACCCAAGGCATCCAAAAAAATACTTCTGGTGCTTGCATCTTGCATGTACCTCCCCCCGGAGATGAGAAGCAGGATGTGATTGTGTAAGAGGTGTCACTGCTGGTGTGAAATGGATGATAACTGCGTGTGAAGGTGGGAAGCTGTCAGCACTTGCTCTCTGTATGTGTGTGTGTTATTTTGGGTCTGGCTGCTGCACCTGAGGCCAAGATGTGACTCGGAACTTTTTGGCTGCTGCTTCTGCTCAGCAATAAAACGTGCAGACCCACAAGAGAAAAATAGATCACTGGGGCTGGATGTAGATAGCACTATTTGGGATTAGGCATAGCTGTAAACATTCAAACGGGACACGTTTAAATGTCACCTCTTCCTTTTTCAGCACATATCAGCCCTGATTTGTTGTGAGCTCTGGGACCAGTCCCACAGACTTAATGCGGGCACCAATTACTGGCTATGAAGATAATAAGCTTAAGCATCCAAACTCATTTTCCAATATGATTTAGGATGCCACTAAAGTGCATTCTCTGCCTGCATTACTGAGACTATTCAGTTATTTTGGCTTTTGTGGCTCCTTCCTCAAGCATCTTAGCATTGAGAATCTTCAGCTTATTGAATTCACCTGTGGAGTTTAACCCTTTCACTTCTGGCTGGCCACACACCTTCTGGCTGGTCAAAAGAGTGGATCCTGTGGTTTGGGCTATGATGTGACATTGCAGAAGGTTTGGCAGCAGAGCGTTACCGTAGATGCTGTCCTTGGCCAGTGTTGGCTTAAGGCTTTGCTACAAACCAGAATGGAGAACTGAAGTGAGTGAAATATATCTTTTCAGGTTATGTTTTTTTTAAATCCAAAGTAGTTTTTAACCCTGCTCACGACAGAATTGTGGGAACGGTTTTGCTGCCACCGTTGAGAAGGTAGAGGCTGCAGGGAGAGGGGCAGGACTCCGTGGCAGGCGTTGAGATGAGCAGCAAGGCTTTTAATTGATGTTGTTGCCTCTGGCAGCGTTGGGGTAGATCAGTGCAAATGAATGATTCAAGTTTTCGTATTCAAATTAAAAACAAAGGGCAAACTAACTAAATGCATCCATTGGAAATTTAAATTGACTTGCAATAAGCCTCAGTTTAATGGGAACGCTTTAGTTATGGTTGGGCCACGTTGCCTAGAAAGCTTGATGGGGATGAAGCTGACTTTGAGATCTGTCCTCGTAATTTCAGATAAAAATTAGATGAATTTAATTTAAAAAGCACCATTGTAACATAAGTTCCGCTACTGGGGAGATATTTCAGTATAAATTTTACAAAACTTCTCTAACAGAAAGGAAGTAAAATAAGCCTGAAAATCAAGTCCAGACTTTAGAACACTGAAATTTTGCTGTTAATAAATCAAAGAAAGAAGGGGGAGCATTTCCTGTGAAATGCAGATCAAATACCGATGCCCGAGTGATCTATCCTGAATTACCATTGCTCATGATGCAGAGAAAAACAGAAATATTAACCCTTTTTGCTATTGTAGAGATACTTACTCCATAAAGAAAAATTGAAAGAACAAGCCATTAGGCGTGCTCCTCTTTTATCTGGATGCAACCGAATTATAATTGATATTTTTGCCTTTTTATTTCTAATGCAGTTTCAATTCTTCGTGCTGCGTGTTCAGTGATCTGACAGAAAAAGTTATTTGTGCTGTACCACCCGTGTACATGCAGTTACCCCAATTTGTTCACCCGGAGTGTATAAAAGTAGGGGTATGAAGTACAACTCTGCAAAGGCAGTTTGTGTTCCTCGCCGACCAGAGCTGTCCTTCCTCTCTTCAGGGATGGGTAGCTCTCTGAAAAGCAGAGATTTCTCTGGTATTGAACAAGATGAAAAATCCTGGGCTCTTAAATCTTCGGAGGCCGTATCAGGCAAATATAAAAACATCTGGTTTAATGGAGAATTTCATGTTCAAATCACATGAAAGGATAGGGTTTGTTGAAAAGGGATTTATTGGACCTGAGTGTATTTTCTTTGGCTTCACCGATGTGGAAATCACGAGAAAGGATCTTGATCTTCCTCTTCTTTTCCGTCTTCTTTTCAGATGGCTGTGGTTAGGTGTCTAATGACTGTTGCCATTCTCTGGTCAATCTGCTGTAATTTGATATTAGTGGAAAAATAAGGCACCTTTTTCCTCAGTCTTTGAAGATGAAAATGAACCTTCCTCACCTCTTTTCTTTTACTCGGGGATTTTTTGTTGTTGTTGTGTGTGGGTTTGTTGCTTGGTGTTTTTCTTGCTCAGGAGATGAGCTGCTATTTGGAAACAGCTGTCTGTAAAGGAAATATATGTGTGATCAAAGCCCTCACCAATTAGGGAGTTATTACTCTTTCTCTCGGGCTTTTGAATAGGAACTCGCTGTCCCTGTCTTCTGTCAGCAATGCTCCTGGCAGTGCTGCTGTGCCTGACATCTTCTCTCCTGCAACCCCTTTGGGGGAAATTCACAGCGATCTGGTCTGCCAGGGCTTTGCTCATATTAAGTTTAATTGTAACGTCAGTGTTGTAGATCCTAATAATTGTGTCTCTCTGCTGTTGCGTTCGGGCGCTGTAATAGACCTGGATGGCTTGGGAAGATGAATATAAATTCATTTTCTAGCACAGCTGTGGCAAACTACCCGCTGCTAGCTGAGGCAGATACGAATCTACGATGATCGTGGTATAAAAACCCCACAATTCCCTAGGAACCGTAAATAATACAATTTATAATGTTGCTGTTGTTTTTAGTAATGTAGGATCCTGTTAGGGAGTTGATCTCGGAGGAGGCAGATCTAGAGAGGAAAATCCAGCAGGAGCTGGTCCTCTGCTCCCCTGTGTTTTGGGCACAAGTCACGGCTGCAGATGGTGGCTTTCCATCCCGTTGGGATGCTGGCCATACCCCGGAGCTGCTGTTCCAGCAGAAAGCCCTGTGGTGCCTGCACTTTCATCTGCCTCCGCTGCCATCCCCGAGTGTCCCGAGGTGGGGAGAGGGACCATCTTGCCTACTGGCAGCCCGGGCTGCCTTCCAAGCAAGGCAAGATTGTCCTCCAGCCAGATCCCTTGACAACCACCATTTTCCTGGATTTGCCTTAAAAAAAATCCCTCCTGGATGAGTCTCAAGGGGAAAGTGGCTCATTTGGGTATGTTCAGAGTGGTTACAAACCAAGCTATAGCGCAGGGTGGTAACTGTGTGCTCCCATTTTCCTCACCCCATCCTTTTGCAACTGAAAGAGCAGATTATAGGAAAATTACTATTTATTTTCGTAGTTTGTGAGCATGTTTTACCTCTTTTTACCTCTCTTCTTTAGACGTGATATAAAACTGAGCTTTTTTTATTCCCCCCCCCCCCCCCCCCCTTTTTTTTTTTTTTTTTTCTGTTACACAAAAGGTTTCTTGGTTAGAATCCCTTTTTTATTTCTTTGAATCATTTTAGACTTGGAAATGATTCGTTATTATTT
>NW_015090832.1:2608206-2649679 GCF_001431845.1 Calidris pugnax | reverse complement strand
CCCCCCCCCCCCCCCCCAAAGGAAACCAGCTGCTGGTTTATATTGCATCGCCCCATCACTAATACAGAAATAGGTGAAACCACGGTATCTGTTTTCAACTTAAATCCGAAAGCCTGAGCGCTAGCTTTCAGCCATCTGGGTTTTTCTTAGAAGTGTATGTGTGTGAAATCTCCACAAACCCTGTTCTACAGGGAAATGAGGTTAACCTGTGACTGTGCAGCCAGAAACAAATTCTCCTGATCCTTTTAGATCTCAAGTAACAGGAGGAAAACGATTCTTCGCTGGCAGAAGCCAAGGGATGCAAATGGTCTGCACCAAGCTCTGCTGTTTGCGTTCGTGGATATGCCCTTCCCTCAAGAGCAGCTGTTTGCTTGGTTGGCTCCTGAATTATGCAGCGCCTTGATTTTTGCCCTGCTCAGTCATCTTAATCCACCTGAAGGCATTGGCCAGATTTTTATAAACGCTCTGCTATTGTTTATTTTGCAGGCACTCCCCGAGGGGCAGACGGCATCCTGGGATACAGCCAAGGAGGACGAAAACCGCAATAAGAACAGATATGGAAACATAATCTCCTGTAGGTCTAAATTCACATTAAACTGGGCTTTCTGTAAGATTTTATAAGCATCCTGTGGAAAAGCGTATGTTTGAGAATCTCACTATTTACAGGGCTGAGCATTCAGTAGTTCAATCTGTTTGTTACAGGCTATGTTTCTATGATTCTTTTTTTTTAATTTTCTGGTTTTTCATTTTTTTACATCAAGCCATTGCATGACTTGATGGTTTTTTACAATTTTCTATCTACGTCACATTGTGCTTAATGGTTGTAATTTACGGGCTAAAGCCTCATCAGATTTTTGCAGTGGGTGAGGGTGCCCATTTTCTGTCCATTTTTACTACATAGCCCAGAGCTTTCAGTTCCATAAATGAGAGCACAAAAGGAAATGCGGGCAGATCAGATGTTTAGATATGGATCTGAGATCAGGTTTTCTCCTTCCTTGTGGTCAGTAACTGATGGAGCAGTCGCTGCTTGTCCCCAGAGAGCTGGTTTGATGTGTGGGACAAGGTTAGTTTCTGCCTCAGAATCACGGTAAAGCAGCTGCAAATGCACTGAAGCTTCTTAGTTTTTCTTCTTTCAATAACCAGTTACTGTTGATGTTATAGGAATATTGATACATCGCAGAACTGCAGGGTGGTGAAGGACTCCATAAAACCATTTAGGTCAACTTTATTCTCCAAGTCAGGACTAGATTCACCTCTGTCATTTTTATCAGGTATTTGTGAAGCCTCTTCCTAACGATCTCCAAAGCTGAGCTTTCCACAAGCTCTCCAGGCAGCTTACCCCAGTGTTTCATTATTCTTTTAATGACTGGGGAGAGGAGGTGAGAGAAATCATTAAGGGCTGCTGAGCAGCATCAAGTTGGAGAAGCCAAGCCTGAGAGCATCAGAACAAGAAATAAGAATACAAAGGAATGTGCCATAGATTTTCATGACTGGATAAATCTATGGAATGCTATACAAGAAAAATTGAGTCACGTTGAGTTTTGTACTCAGTACTTTGGTTTTTTCTCAGGTTAAATATGTATTTCTTCTAGAAAAACAGAATTAAAGAAGAAGAAAAAAAGCACAAAAAACTTGGCCATGAAGAAAGATCATCTCACGCATATCTTAACTTCTCCTCTCTTTCTTTTAAGACTTGAAAGAAATGATTCATGTAAGATTTCAGGGAATGGCACAGAACAGCTCGGTTCAGGGACCCCCAGGTAAAGGTGAAGAAATCTGAAAATGGAGATCAGACACTTTTGAGCCCTGATCTGATCCCAGCTCTGCAGCTGGATTTCTGTGTTGGTTGTGAGCAGGTCACCAGTTCCATTGGTCTGTCTTACTCCATGGGGAAAATGGAAGTGATTGTGCTGGAATATTACAGCATGAAAATCATCTCCCATAATTTCAGCTGTCTAAAAGCTCCACCTTGCTGTAAGTTTCCCGTGTTCCTAGTGGCAAAGAGAGATACCTTCAGACAGAGGTTCAATTTACCTGTCTGTATGATTAGCTTAAATTAAATTAGTCTAAGACAGATGAATCGCCCAGTTATAACAACTACACGTTGGATTGAAGGTGAAAGCGCCATAGTACGATATACAGAAGGAAACATTAAAGACACTTTGGTTTTCTGTATGATTTTGAGGAAGCAGTTGACATAATTTAAAAGTGGAGGTGAAAAGAGACAGGACTGTGTGCAGTAGCCACCATCTGATTTATGTTGAAGGTGGTCACAAAGAAAACGTTGAACCTCCAAGTGAAATGTGAGCAGAAATTAAGGAAGCAAAATCGAGGAAGATAAATGAGGTATTATCTAAAGGGAGGGCATTCACAGAGATTAATTGTTGTCTAACGAAGAATGATGTTAGCCTTTTAGCTATAAATATAAATACAGTAGCATTGCAGATAGGAGGTGATGCGCTTGAATAAGAGAATGCAAAAGGTAATCACAGCTAAGGAAGAAGTGTCTGCAGAGTATAAAACATCAGAAAAGAAGCTCCAGTTTGAGGGCTGTTGGGAAAAGTTTAGGATGAGTTTGAGAAGGCAGAAAGGCCTAGATAAGGATAGCAAGGTAGTAAAAGAGAGAAAGGATACAGAAGAGTTGAAGGTAAATAACGTAGTTGAGTGGGTTTTCTTTGCTTCCAAGATATGTGAAACAAAGAGTTTGAGGAGGAGACAACAGCTCTTCAGAAAGACAGCAAGGAGGATTTAGTGACATGCAATCAAGTGCGATAAAGTAAAATGAAGTGGAATCTTTGCTTCAGTTTGAAGAGGCTGGGGAGAAGGAAGGGAGGGTGCCGTAGGAAGGGGCGTATCGTTCATCAGACGTTTTGTAAAACCAGTGGGAAGTTACCAGTGGTGTCACTGGCCAAGCCTTGAGCCAGACCCTGCCGACGGGTGACATTGGGCAACTTTTCCTGGCAAAAAGCAGCGCCAGTATCTGGAATAGAGAATTGGTAGCAGAGCTGGGAATAGCAGCAGAGCAGTTGCCATGGGGCAGATCATGAGAGTTGAGCTCACTGGGGGCAAACTGTGCCAAAGCCTGAGCTGAGCAGGGGAGGGGGGAAACGATTACACCCTCAGCTGCTTTGTTGTGCTAGAATTGTAATTGCTGGTAAAACCCAGAGAATGCACTGATTGCTCGTACTGGTTTATTTGGTAAAAGGCTGCAGATGGCATTTACCGTTATGTATTTAACTACAGTTGTCATTTCATCACTCCTGGAAGAAGATATCACATGCCTTTTGGGGAGTGAATTGAAAAGTCAGGTTTTGATCTAACTTTTGTAACTGCTTCAGAGACTTTTGTTAAAACGTGGGATTGTAAGCTCTGGCAATAAGTAGCATTGCTCAGTGAATCACAGCAGATTAGATCTTGTCTTTATGGCCTTCTGGGTAATAGTACACTTACAGGACTGTTTTACTCGGCCCACTGCTTTCCCAGGGCTGTATTAACATTGTGCCTTTCTATGAAAACCTAGGTCTTACTGCCAGCCCCAACATCTGCTCTTCTTACATTTGTAAAGCAAAACTCCGGATGAGTCTAATGTATTTGTGGAAAGGAGATGCAAGAGAGCTCTAAGCTCTCCCAAGCTTTAAGCCTCAAGCTTTTTAGGGTTCCCTTCATTCTGTGACACTGGTATGGGGTTTTTTTTTAGAGACAAGGAAAGCTGAGGAGTGGTCTGTATGACCATAGAAATCCAGTGTTGATGGTGGAAGGAGGCACAGTAATTGCACTGTTTTGCTGTGCTGGAGGGAGCTGCCCTACTCAAACTTTTGTGATGTTGGCAGAGCCCACGAGCTTTGATCCTGCACTTTGGGGATAAAAGCAGTAAACAAAGACAGCTGTGGAAATGCAGGACTTTTCTTTCAGGGGCAAGGGTAGATAATGCATCCATCTACATGCTGAAGCAAAATCTTGTAAATTTGTTTTAGAGCCTAGATATTGAGACCTTCAATGTGCATCAGCAAGTGGTTGTTAGGGGAGGGATGCTGAGCTTTTGTGGGTTGAGTTGAACCCGTTATGCAGCAGAGAAAACATCCAGAAACTGTATGGGTTCTGTTGGTTCTGCTCTGTTTCTCCCCATCTTCTCCAAGTTTAGTCATGATGTATAGGAGTGAAAACTCTCAGATAAGAGCTGAGGAAATGAAGGCATCAGATTGTGTTTTGCTTCCACTTACAGGAGAGCACTTTCTTTCACTTTCTTTTCTCATTTTACTGACCATAATATTTATAGAAGGAGGTCAGCACTCACAGGGGTGCTCATACCATTCCCACTTCACACCCATCCTCCCATCTGCAGTGCAGCTCTACCATCTTCCCACTTAGGCACCATGGGTTTGAAGTCTTGTGATGCTCCCTAAAAACTATTGAGTTGATGGCAAAAGACAGTAGAGAAATTTGCTTCATTTCCTTCATATTCTGACTTGCCGTATGCTTTGAGCTGGAAGACTGTGAATGAATCAGAGAATTTTGTGGTGGAAGAGATGAACAGAGAGAGATTAACAGAGCTCTCGGCTGAAACGCAGGTGGAGTGCAATTCTTGGCCATGGACAGGGATAACGCACAAAAAAACCCAACCCATATGTCAGTATTGGATTTAGAATAGAAGTCTTTAATCTTCCAAGCATTTTTATTCCATGGTTTCTTCTGGGATGGTTTATTCCATGTTTTCTTCAAGAGTTCCTGAACTCTTGCTTGTCTGTGCAACGTCCTGGTATGTGATCCTGAGAAGATATATCACACCTTGCTGTTACCCAGGTCCCAAGGCACAGTCCAGCATCAAGGGGAGGACAGCGTGTCCTTGAGAGGGCAGATCATCCCTTTGTGCCAGAACTGGGTTGAATAATTTCAAAAGATGGCTGTATTTCTCCATTGGCGATGTGGGGAACCTTGACAGCCAGTTTAGACTAGCTGCGTAATATTTAGATGGCGAAAGTTGTGCGAGATTAATCCAGTGCTGGTGTCAAAATGAGATGTGGAAAAATTGCAATGATATTTCAAATGATCACTAATGGGAATTTTGACAGAAGTTTGAAATGATAACATTTTTGTGCTAAAATGGGAGCACAATGCTTTTCAGTGAAATTCTTGTCATTTTTGAAATCTGTTTTAAGACCAATTTTCAGTCAAAGTACTCTTCATACAGATTTAGAGTTCTGCTAACTTGCATACGGACTATAGTAAACAGGGAGAAATATAATAATTTTGTACATTTCTTAAAGTATATTTCCATTTTTTTGTAGTCCTGGGTGTTAAAAACATGCCATTTTTTTCTGTTTCTTTTCCATTTTTTTGTAGTCCTGGGTGTTAAAGACATGCAATTTTTTTTCTGTTTTCCCCTCCATTTTTGAAATTTCCTCTAGTCCATCTGTAACACATAGTGATATGATGCCTGATAAATGTACAGAGGAGTTGAGTCCCGCTTTCATTTCAGTGTGCCAGTCCAGTGCATAGGGTACAGAATCAGGAGTAAATTCTAACTTGAAATTTCCTCTAGTCCATCTGTAACACACAGTGATATGATGCCTGATAAATGTACAGAAGAGTTGAACCCCACTTTCGTTTCAGTGTGCCAAATATGCAATCTCTTTTGGTAGAGCAGTCCAGTGGATAGGGTGCAGAATCAGGAGTGAATTCTAAGCATTGGGAGAAGATGTAATGAAGACATTTTCTGTTCTTCAAAAAGCACTTAAAGGTCTGCAGATGAAAAAAAACTAAGTACAAGCTTATTACTGCTAATAGCATAATAAGTTGCAATGGGTTTTTTGCCCCCCTCAATTAAATAAAAGCCAAATTCCAAAGTTTTTTGGGAAAAAAGGGGTATTTACAAGGTAAGTTATTTCACAAACTTTTATCCAGACTGTGCTCCTAAACTTATGAACAAGATTAAAGACACCAGTAAGACGTCATTAATATTTTTTGTGTTTATCTGATACAGATTATTTTTTTCCTGCTGCACTGTTGACACTTCCAAGAAAAATAAATCTCCCACAGGAGTTAATCTCACTCTTGTAAAATGTGCAGTGAAATATTTTGAATTCTCTCCTCCCAAAGTAAAGTCCAGCTAAAAGTATTTTCCATTTGGTCCCAAAATGTAATTGGACCTAAACCTGAATGTCTCCCTTTATAAAAATATCATTCCTTTCCAATAACAATTTTGTCATTCTTTACTGGTTTTCATAGGTAGAATGACCATATTTGGTTTAAAGGGAAAAAAACCAACAACTAACTACACTTTTTACAGTTAAAGAACCTCTTTTCTTTATCTATAATTGTCTTAAATGCACAGACCTCTTCTGCAGTCTGCTTCTCAGATCCCTCACATCTGGTGCTCCCAGCTCCATCCTGTCTGTTTTAAGTTTTTAACTCAGGAGTGACTCAAAGAAGTGAAACTTAATTTGGGGGTTTCGTTCTACTAAATGAATAGAGGCAGGTTCTTCCTTGAGGGCTGTGGAGAGCACTCCAGCTACACACCGTGTGTAGGCAGGGTCTTGAAAAATCAACCCGAGATGCTTTTCACCTGTCAGCAGGGTCATTTTTGGTCTTGGCACTTTTTGGTTCTATTGTTGCAGTTAAGTTAAGACTTCCATAACATTATATCATGGCATCACAGGAGGAGTTAGTCAATGTTCCCTTCCCAACTGTTTGCTCCGGGGTTGTTTTTTTTCTTTGCTTTTGTTCTGTGTGATTCTTAACGAGCTTAGCTCGCTGCCTTGAATTGCAAGTGTGAAGTTGTCTACGGGAGATGTTGAGTGTTTCATCTAGATGTCCGGTTTAATCAGCTTTTTGTCTATCCTGGTGGATTGCTCCAAGTATAAATTCTTTTGTTGCCTGTCTAACCACATGATTTACTGCAACTCCTGGTGCGGTTGCCTTGAGCGCAGGTAATTGTCTGGAGTTGGGAACAGCATCAGCACTCTGAGAAATACACCAATTTCCACTGCGTCTACAAAGGTTTTATTTATTAATACAAATATAACAGAGCTTTTGCAGGATTCACCTACTTAACCTTTTTTTTTTTTTTAATTCAAATACGGGATTTGATAAATACAGCAAAGTGGTTGTATTTTTTGGGTTTGGAAATCTCACCCAAAGAGTGAACGGAGCATAAGAATCATTGCTTTACACAACCAAATGAATATTTAATATATATCCAAATCTTGGTTTTCAGAACTGCACGCACATCTGTCTTCACAATTATTATCTGATTCTGAATTTAATTAAGGGCTAACTAAACCTATTTTTTCACTGAGTTACTGCAGAATCACACCTCGTATTTATATGTTTCGTTGCTCTGATTCTTTTTAATTGAATGCAAATCATGCTTAGGACTGTATTTTGCAAAGTGCTTCTAAACATTAATGCTTTGCTGACAGAGAGCTAGGGTCTCCAGAGCTGGCAGAGAGGAAATAAACTTAATGGACTCTATATTATACGTCTTTAAAAAATCCTTTAGAAATGAGCCCAGCACGCCCAGCAGTGACCGCTGTGACCCGGTGGCCTTTGCCGAGCGACTGGCCCTTAGAGAGCAGTTCTGCAATTAATTGCACACCAGAGCTGGGGTTGCCAGGCCAGATCAGCTCCACAGCCCAGCTCCCCCAGTATCTCCTTTGACAGAGCCCAGCACCAGCTGTTCTGGAGAAAGATCAAAATAGTCCCTTGGTGGAAAAATCATGACATAATCTGCCCGCCGGGGTGGTGCCTTTCTGCGGCTGAACTGCAGAGCGTGCCGGGAGATGGAAAGATTGATAGCTGTTATTTTATTGCCTTATCTAAAGTAACTTTGAACGTCCTCAAAAACATGAACGTTTCCAATTTATTTTTTTAAAGCTGCCTTGGCACCGTTTTGTTGCCGTGAGTTCTGTGGGTTGCTCCGAATCCCTTTGGAATATCCTTTCAGGTTTCTGAGTTGCCCCATTTCTTACTTTCAGGATTTCATTTGCCATTTTACCCTCCTTAATCTTTTATACCTCTATCGTGACCTATTTATTTTAATCCTGATCTTGCCAGTTTTAGCTCTTGCCTCAGTTTCCATAGACCAGGTGAAGCCAGGGAGGCTGTTACTTCCAAGCATGAAGATGGCTTGAAGATGGAGATACGTCCTCCAAAGAGCTGTCCTGAGACCCCCAAATCGAGCAATGTTTGTGGTCTGTGTAGAAGCTCTATGAAGGTTATGACAGCAGTAAATTTAATGAACGCAGAGTATGGATGAATACTAACCTAAGGATCTAAAAATTACATCTTAAAAGAAAGGGTGTGTAGGAACAGGAATATATCTGATACTCTTCCATATTTTTACTATTGTAAGTATTGAATGACGCATTTGCAGGAACCAGCAGATAAAATGAAGCACTTACAAAGTCCTCTTTATCGTTACTGTCACTTTTTCTTCTTTCCTTCTTTCAGATGATCATTCAAGAGTGAGATTGCAGCTGCTGGATGGGGACCCTCACTCTGACTACATCAACGCCAATTACATCGACGTAAGGCTCCTGGCCGTTCCCACTCTGCCAAACGCTCCCTGACAGCTCTGCTCAGGGACTCAGAGCATCCTACGTAGGGACAGACTGTTGATCTGATATGAATGACAGCTGAGCATTATACAAACGTCGTGTTGTGACAGGGAGAAGGTTCTCGGTCTCCAGTTTATTCTGTCTGACCGATCCGGGCAGACGGAGATTTCCTGTGCTTGACAGATCCACCAGCAGATGTGGGCTGTGGGCTGAGTGACGTATGCAGACAGTGATATCAGCCCTTTGCAGTGGCATTAGTGGGTATCTGAGACTTATCGACTTCTCCCAAAGTTGCAGTGCATAAGGCGTGTTCAATAGATTGACCTATTATTTTTTTTAGTCTTGTAAAATAACATTCAAAAAGCCGCCTCCCTTGCACAGGCAGAATGATCACATGAACACGTGTTTCTTGTGTGCAACTCCTAATTCTTAGGAACACGACAACATTCAGAAGAGTTTCTTTAAGGGATGAAAAATACACCTAATTACCTAAGACTGATACACAGGATTTTCATACAGAGGCAAATGCGCACTCTTCTTCTTTTTTCAAACAAGAAGGGGCAACTTTGCCTATTTTCAGAGTTGCCCACAGGGTAGTCAGAGGACTTGTGTTTCTTCGAGGGAATAGTGAAAACTGCCCCATTCCTGTTTTCTCTTTGGGGTAATGAGATCTTACTATTCAGCCTGAGCAAGATACTATCACTTAAAATATCACAGGGCAACCTCATTGTCTATCTTCACTCGTTCAATAACCAGGGTTAGTCCACACAGTTAAGCGTGTGGTGGTTGTTGGCACCTGGACAGTATGAAATAGATGCTGCTGTGCTTTGTCTGAACTGTCATCTCCAGATTTACACAGATTTTCTTTTTTTTCCAGGGATACCACCGGCCTCGCCATTACATCGCAACTCAAGGCAAGTCCATTCTTGTATGTCTAAATATTTGTAAAACTGCTGCTGTTTTAAACTGCTGTAAGAGCTATTTATAGGGTGACATCTTCTATTTTGGGGAACGTCTGAAAATGTGGTACAGGGGCACAAAAGGGAAGGAAATGGGATGTTCCAAGGTCTCTAAGGCACTCAAACACAAAACCTCAGCTACAGGAATAAAAAATGCTACAGACTTAGAGGCAGCAGTACAATCTATAATGTGTCTGTTGTGCTTGAAGTATGAGATTAGAACTAAAAGAGACTTTACAGAGCTTGGGTTTAACTTCTGGAGTAAAATTGCTTGGGGAGGGCAGTATGTGTAAGCCCGTGACTGATGAACTTTTGGTTAGCAGGAACTAGTAGGAAATGCATTTGAACACCACCTTCTGTAAGTGAGTTAATGAGTTTCCCATGCCTTTAGGAGAAAAAAAAAAGAAGAAAACCCCAACACAATTAAATGCTGAGGGCTCTCCATGTTGGATGACAAACCTCTTCACTCCTGTTCTTTACCACAGGGTGCTCTATTTCTGCATAACTGGCCAAAATTTTATGTCATGACCACTTCCCTTACCTTTATTTTTCCTCATTTTTGTATCTTCCTTACCTGCAAAAGTGGCATTCACAGAAATGGCTCTATTCTTAAATTTTGCTTTATGACTTCATTCCTGGCTTGTCCCTATTGAAAGAGTAAGAAACTAACTTAGAATAAAACTGGCATTTGAGGATCTATGGGAATAGGGAATGCAGTAAGGCAGAGAACAGGGAGGATGGAGGATGGGCAGAGTGGGTGAAAGGAGTCCATGGGAGAAGAGAGGAAGGAAACAGAGAGGAAGGAAAAAAGGTCAAGTGCTACAGACTTAGAGGCAGCAGTACAATCTATAATGTGTCTGTTGTGCTTGAAGTATGAGATTAGAACTAAAAGAGACTTGACAGAGCTTGGGTTTAACTTCTGGAGTGAAATTGCTTGGGGAGGGCAGTAGGAGTAAGCCCGTGACTGATGAACTTTTGGTTAGCAGGAACTAGTAGGAAATGCATTTGAACACCACCTTCTGTAAGTGAGTTAATGAGTTTCCCATGCCTTTAGGAGGAGTAAGCCCGTGACTGATGAACTTTTGGTTAGCAGGAACTAGTAGGAAATGCATTTGAACACCACCTTCTGTAAGTGAGTTAATGAGTTTCCCATGTCTTTAGGGAAAAAAAAAAAAAAGAAGAAAACCCCAACACAATTAAATGCTGAGGGCTCTCCATGTTGGATGACAAACCTCTTCACTCCTGTTCTTTACCACAGGGTGCTCTATTTCTGCATAACTGGCCAAAATTTTATGTCATGACCACTTCCCTTACCTTTATTTTTCCTCATTTTTGTATCTTCCTTACCTGCAAAAGTGACGTTCACAGAAATGACTCTATTCTTAAATTTTGCTTTATGACTTCATTCCTGGCTTGTCCCTATTGAAAGAGTAAGAAACTAACTTAGAATAAAACTGGCATTTGAGGATCTATGGGAATAGGGAATGCAGTAAGGCAGAGAACAGGGAGGATGGAGGATGGGCAGAGTGGGTGAAAGGAGTCCATGGGAGAAGAGAGGAAGGAAACAAGGTCAAAGAGAGATTCTGGTCTAATAAACCCCTTGTGAGTACTGGCTGTTGGAATCTGAAATTTTTCTCTCTGGGGGATCTTCAGAAAAAGGCTAAATTCTACATGTTTCTTTCTGCCTTCGTAATGAATAAATATACTGTGAAATGGAGGAATTTTAGTGCTGCATCAAGTACAAATTTCAATACAGCTTTAATTACAGGCTCACTATAGGGTGCATCCACGTCCCATTACTTATACATGATTACCTACTGGAGCCATCTCCACTATTTACAATACAACCACCACCTCTGTTTCCAGCATGCTAGAACCTTAAATAACCCCTGCGAGGAAGTTCTTTTAAAGTGGGAGTCCATGGGAGAAGAGAGGAAGGAAACAAGGTCAAAGAGAGATTCTGGTCTAATAAACCCCTTGTGAGTACTGGCTGTTGGAATCTGAAATTTTTCTCTCTGGGGGATCTTCAGAAAAAGGCTAAATTCTACATGTTTCTTTCTGCCTTCGTAATGAATAAATATACTGTGAAATGGAGGAATTTTAGTGCTGCATCAAGTACAAATTTCAATACAGCTTTAATTACAGGCTCACTATAGGGTGCATCCACGTCCCATTACTTATACATGATTACCTACTGGAGCCATCTCCACTATTTACAATACAACCACCACCTCTGTTTCCAGCATGCTAGAACCTTAAATAACCCCTGCGAGGAAGTTCTTTTAAAGTGCCCCAGGCTGTTGTGTGCCCTGTAACCCCAAATGGCAGAGGGATGCTCCGGAAGGGAGGGTAGGATCCTGTGGGAACAGGGCAATGGCTGAGAAACAGCTGAAAAGGATTGTTGGCATTCCATATGCTCTCTTAAGATGTCCTTTTGTCTTTTCTCCTGCCCCAGGGCCGATGCAAGAGACAGTGAAGGATTTCTGGAGAATGATTTGGCAAGAAAACTCTGCAAGTGTTGTCATGGTCACCAACTTGGTGGAAGTGGGCAGGGTAAGGGTACCGCTTCCCCAACATCTAAAGCCAAACCAGCGCTGGGTCTTACACAGCAGGCTCAGAAAGGGAAATGCCTTTTACTTACTGTAGTGAGGGACTGAATTAAGCCACCCCAGGTTTTCCTCTAAAATGCTACGTTTTGTAATACTTAGCTACTTCCCTTCTAGACTAATAAGGATCTTGTTCCTGGTGTAAGTCTCGGCTTTAGCAGAGTTACGCAAATTTATGCCAGCTGAGAAGCTGTCTCCTTTTTCAGTACAGAAGGAAGAATGTACTTCTGTAATAATTATTCTTTATCTGTATAATTTGATAATAATTTTGTATAATACCCACAAAAATCCAGAGGGGCGAGAACGTGCAACTGGTGTTCAAACTATCAAAAGAGCTCTGTAAATGACTGTTCAAAGTCTAGAGTTTCTAATCGTGTCAGAAGATGACTGTTCCATGGTGGTTTGAGATTGTGAACAGCTGGATCCCGGGGGCACCAGCAACACTGGGCATCTCAACAACCACTGCTTCGTGCTCTCAGGCTCTGATGAACCAGAAGTGCCTGTGCCAGCACAAGGCAATTGCCAAAGCCTATGATGGGAGCAAACGTGAATAAGTCAAAAGGCGTAGGTTAGACCTTAGAGAACAAGAAAAAGGCATGTCTGGGGTGGCTTTCCACAGCATATTCTTCCCACTCCTGCTGGTCTTTGGCTTAGAGACATTCTCAGCCAGAAACTGGAGCTCTTAAAAATTTTGTCCTGGTGTTTGTCACCTTACATTGCTCTGGTACTAAGAAAAATTTAAATTACAGTTTACTCACAGCCATTAGTAATTCAGCTGCTTTGTATTTCATTTCCTTTAGATCTCATGGTTGAATGCCAGCTGATTTTGTTCATTTATTGTTATTTATTCTATTTTACCTTTTACTGACACTTCTGTTTGAAATAAATGCCTCCCTCTGAAAAAAAACAACAGAACAACAAACCTACATTAATCATATTTAATATTTATAAAACCCTTTCCGATTATGACTGGAGCTGGAACATGAAACCTTCTTCGCAGTAGCTAATTGCTTCAGCTTTTAGATGCTGTTCCACTCTTTCATGCTAGAGCATTTAATAACTTGATAGTCTTTGTTAGCCTAAATAACCCTTCTAGAGCTTCACAGCCTGGGCTTTAATTTCTACTGTTAGTTTTGCACATGGCTTCTAGAAGTGGCTAAGCTCGGGATATATTTACGTGATCAGGAGATTTCTTTCTTAAGCCTTAATTGAGGCCTGTCACAGCTGGTAAAATGTAAAATTTGTGTCCACATCTGATAAGGAAAGCTTAGAGTCAAACATATTTAATGTATCAGCAAGTATCTCGCAATCCCAGTGAACTGAAATTCTCTGGCTGAGCAGAGAGAGTTCAGAATCACAGTAGCAATAGGAAGAGCATGGACTTTTCTCAGAGGGGATGGTGCTGGTGACTACCAGGTGTTCTGTAAGCCTGATGTATGGTCAGGGCATGCATGGAAATTTAAGGAAGCCTTTCTTAAAGAAGGAGAGTTTAATGTGTCCTCTTAATTTGTATTCACAACAGAGGAAACTGAAAAAAAAATCCTCCCTGTGGTTTCTGTATGTGGTAAAGGAATTTTGATCTAATTTATACAGTTAATTTTGACAGGGTCTGAACATCAGAAGAAAGCCCAATTTGTGTTGGCTTCAGCTTGAAAGTGGAGTAAAATGTAGGTCAGCTCTGACTCAGCTTGAGCTAGTTCCTCTCAATGTTTTCTATTTTCCCCCCAGGTAAAGTGTGTTCGATACTGGCCAGATGACACAGAGGTCTATGGAGACATTAAAGTCACATTAATTGAGACAGAACCATTGGCAGAGTATGTCATACGCACTTTTACTGTACAAAAGGTAAGGAAATCTTCAATCAGCTGAGATTTAGATACAACACTTAATTTGTATTCAGAAATGTGCACTCTGGGAAGTATATCCAGAATGCTTTTGGAGATGGGAGCTGTTACTGTTTGGACAGGTTTCACTTCAGAAACCTGAATTTTTGACAGTGATTCCAATTTTGGACAAATGATTTTAAATTAACATCTTGATGTAGCCACAGAAGTAGAATCCACAGTGCATGAAGTTTAAATGCATCCAAAAGCCAGCAGATAGTTGATGGTGTGCCAGGAATAATAACTGTCGTGTTTCACTCTGGCAAATTACAGATGACAAAAGGTATCAGTTAAACTGGATGCCAGGTAGGGTCCCCTTTCAACAGAAATAAAAATATAATAAAGGCGAGAGTGTAAAAATTATCCCCAAATTGGCAGGATTTGGAAGATTTTTGTTACGTGTAATTAGAAATTGGAAGTCTAAGTGTTAGCGTCTTCCAGGTCTGTCCAAATTACTCTGCAAACACTCAGTAAGTGTTTTTAAAGCTTCTCAAAAATTCCTGCTAAATAAACTTCAGCCACACTGGGAATATTGCTCCAGTTTTCTAATACATCAGCTCCATATTTCATTAAATCACTAAAAACTTGGTAAGAAATGCGAGTGCCAAAATCTGGCAGGTTAGAGGACCTGCTGCTGGATTCCACCTACATTTCATGTACAATAAAATGTCACAGCCAACTGATGTTTTTGTGTTACCCTTTGCAGGGCATATACAGTTGGGGTCAATTTTCATGTACCAATAACTCGATCTCGCCAGAAAAGCCAAGTGATGGGTCTGGGTACCAGTTTCTGCCCTTTTTGTCACCAGCTGTAACCTCAAACTGAGATTTTTTGACAAGAGATGGCGGAAAATCTGCCATCCCTGGGGCATGCCCACTCTCTGGGTGTTCATTCCCCAGGCTGTTCCTTCAACACCTCAAAAAAGATTTAAGAGTGACTTCTTGGGGGTTTATGGCCCCTCAGAGGAGGCTGGGTAAATGCAGCCATGGTATGCTGGGGCTGAAATCACCCTGTAAAGTTCCACCTCAGCTGGGTTTGAACTCTAAGATAACAGGTTTGGATTGGGAGCTGGCGTTCACCTTCATAGTCCTCAGTCGTGTGTCACCCACTTGGTTTGTCCTTGGAGCTCAGCTTGAAATCGCTGGGAGTAAAAGCGGTGCGGGCCACGTTCCTGCCTATAATGAGAGCTGAGTGCTTGTTCAGCGAGAGGGAAGGGAGCCGTGATGGGAATATGCTGATTGCAGTCTGATGGAAGAAAAATAGAGGCTTTTTTGTCTCCTCAGAAAGGCTACCATGAGATCCGAGAGATTCGGCAGTTCCACTTCACCAGCTGGCCGGACCATGGGGTCCCTTGCTATGCCACGGGCCTCCTGGGCTTCGTTCGCCAAGTGAAGTTTCTCAATCCCCCAGAAGCAGGACCCATCGTTGTGCACTGCAGGTATGCCACCTCTTGGTCTGAGCCTCTCCTCCACCAGCTTTTTCAGCTTTTTTTCTTTTTTTTTTTTTTTTTTCCCTTCTCTGGCAATAACCAACTACGTTTTGTTTGCTTGAGAGTACGATTTGTAGGCTTCACGAGGAAACAAAGTGGAATTTGGTTTTCTTTTCTAAAGTGGCAGCTCTGGAGCTTAGCTGGCATGAATTGGAGATGATATAAGTAGGTCAGAGAGGGCCATTCGAATGTAGAAGACTCTCTGGTGGCCTATACTCTCTTAGATGCTCATAGCAGAGCTGGGAAAATGGAAAATATCTGGGACAACCATCCCAGTCATTATCTACAGCAAACCTCACGTGGCAGAAGGGACAATGCCTACAAAAAGACAGGGAATTTTAAAGCAACTTTGCTTTTCTGTGCCCACATGCACTGCAGTCCAGCTTTATTCCAGCCTCAATAGTCTTATCTGAAACGTTAGCCTGCCTTCCGGGGCCTGGATGCCAACCATTGGGCATCTTGGCCTCCTCAAAGCCCAGGAGCTGGAAGGGGAACGTCAGGCTGAAAACCTGCCCAGTGCCTTTCAGCTGGTAAGTAGAAGAGGAAAGCCTGAAGAAACTGCCCCCCCTTTGTCTGAGCCTCTCCCCCCCCATCTTTTTCAGCTTTTTTTTTTTTTTTTTTTTTTTTTTCCCTTCTCTGGCAATAACCAACTACGTTTTGTTTGCTTGAGAGTACGATTTGTAGGCTTCACGAGGAAACAAAGTGGAATTTGGTTTTCTTTTCTAAAGTGGCAGCTCTGGAGCTTAGCTGGCATGAATTGGAGATGATATAAGTAGGTCAGAGAGGGCCATTCGAATGTAGAAGACTCTCTGGTGGCCTATACTCTCTTAGATGCTCATAGCAGAGCTGGGAAAATGGAAAATATCTGGGACAACCATCCCAGTCATTATCTACAGCAAACCTCACGTGGCAGAAGGGACAATGCCTACAAAAAGACAGGGAATTTTAAAGCAACTTTGCTTTTCTGTGCCCACATGCACTGCAGTCCAGCTTTATTCCAGCCTCAATAGTCTTATCTGAAACGTTAGCCTGCCTTCCGGGGCCTGGATGCCAACCATTGGGCATCTTGGCCTCCTCAAAGCCCAGGAGCTGGAAGGGGAACGTCAGGCTGAAAACCTGCCCAGTGCCTTTCAGCTGGTAAGTAGAAGAGGAAAGCCTGAAGAAACCTTGCTGCTTGGTTTACAGCTGGGAAAATTCAGACTTGAATTTTGAGGCTTGCTCAACTCCCCAGTGGCTGCTGTTACTGGTGAGGGCTCTTCTGCACTGCTTTCTTCCAGCTGAGCTGAAAGCCCCGCTCTGCAGGGCACTATGTGGATATGTAGCAGAGTGTCCCAGCCATAAAAAGCCTTTTTTTTGGGGTGTGAGCAGGTATGCTGCTGGTGCTGGGAGAGCAGACACACACAGACTGGCATCAGAGTTAGGTGGCTTCAAATGCAAGGAAGGACGTTGCTACAAAACCAGAGTTTGGCTTTGTAGCAGCTGATTTTGGGGTGCTCAGGGCATGGGTTCTGTAAAGGAGATGTGGCTGGAGAGCGGAGCTGGCTGTCCCAAAATCTCACCCCTAATCAATCGGCAGGCAATTACCTCTAAGTGCCACTCTGTGTGATGAGTAAGAGAGAGAGAATACATTCCAACACTACTTTGAAAGGGAAAAATCAATTAAATCTTCTATTTTTTAAATAGTTTTGGGTTGGGGGGTTTGTTTTCTTTTGTTGGGTTTTTTTAGCAAGCAATGAATCCGTTTTATAATAAAATAGAGGTAAACCTGAGGAGCTGGCAGAAGGGAGTTCATTCAGAGCTCAGGGCCTGAATTTGCTTCCTTGGTGCCATGACACGGGTCTGGCCCTGGAGGGAGTCTCAACCTGATTCATTGTCACCAAGAAAGCAAGGAGAAATTTTTCATCCTTCACATTTTAATGAATAAATGCCATTTCCTCTCTGTTATTTATCTGCTTTTGAATTTTAATGACTTGCTTTAAGTGGTAATTACCAAATTCTCCCTACCGATGCCTGGCTGGATAATATCACTGTTCGATATTTATGAAGTGCCAGGATCCTCTAAATATAGAAATGTTATAACTATTTGTTAAAATTCTGAAAAGCTGAGAGATAAAGGGAGAGGAAATGCCACTTATTCATTAAAATTCTGCAAATGAAAAATATCTTCTCTCTATTCAGCAGTTGATTAATCTGGTCCATTAATTTATGGTCATTCATATCTCCTTGCTTTCGGCTCTGCTGGAGTTTTCGTGCCACTGAAGTTTCCCTGATTTGAGCTGAGTTTTCCTTCTTCCTTTGGAGTAATGTGAAGAGACGTTCTCCTCTCTATCCTTCACACCTAAACAGCTTGGATGATTTCCCAGGAGGGAAGGAGGACACAGTGACAACACAGTTTTGCAGGAGATGGTCCAATTCTCACGAGCAGCGGGGGGCTCTAAACTGAAGGTTTTGAGTAGCCTTGAGCTCCTTTCTCTATAATTTTACAATCCACAACTTGAAATCACTCTCCTCGGGACCCAAACTCCTCCAGATTAAAAAGGGAAAAAAAAATGTTTGAGGTGGAGGACTGAGCCTCTTTCATCACGCCCACTTGAGTAAACATGTGCCTGCCTTTTAAAGAGTCCCATGGAAGAAAACTGCTGGAATTGTGTCTATTTGTGACCTGGAGGCTGCTCTCCTCTCCCATGTCCTGTGTGATGGGAGGTGTGCAGGTGAACCGGCCTGTAAAAACATAATGATTATTTTTCTAATTTTTTTTATTGATGTTCAAGAACACAGTGCTTTTATTCCTGCTACCTGGCTCCCTTTCAAGTAATATTATTTTACCCTATTCTTTTAAATCCTAAGCTAATTGAGCTACATACAAAAATCACCCCATTGAGGAGAGGGGAGCAGCTTCCAAGAGAAGACACCTGTGTCTGTGATACAGCTCTTTTCTCCTCTGTAAAGCCCTGCCCCTCCACGGTCCCTTAATCATGCAGACCCTCATTGTTGTTTTTTTTCCTTTTTTCAGTGCTGGGGCCGGGAGAACAGGGTGCTTTATTGCCATCGACATCATGCTTGACATGGCAGAGAACGAAGGCGTGGTAGATATATTTAACTGCGTGCGAGAGCTGCGATCCCAAAGGGTCAATCTGGTGCAGACAGAGGTAGGTGCCAGCAGGTCTCTTCTTAACCACGTGCTGCTTCCCTGTCAGCTCCTCTGCTCCACGGGAGCCCAGCGATTCATTAAGTCCACGCTTGCTTCCTCTGTGAAGTGATTATACAGAACTTTTCGGTGGCTAAACATGCCCAGATGTGCACCGAATCACATCCACTGGCGGCTTCTCGGGGCCTCCAAGACAGGAGGGCAGACCTTGAAGTTCAGGTCTTAGCATTGCTGATTAATTTTATTCTCGTGGCAGAAAAAAGCCAGCTCCTGAAGAATCCTCTCATGACTCGTGCATAGATGTGCTGCAGACTCGAATAGTACCTAGTTTATGTCAGTTGGGAGCTAAACAAATGAAAGATCCTTGATTAAAGGACTGGGTGCTGATTAAGCAAGCTGCTCCGTCGCGTAGAGTCTGGCAGCTGCACAAACTTCTGTGGAACCATTATCCTGCTACAAAACTTCTTCCTATGGGCTTCAGGGCCTTCCCCTCCTGAGGGACAGGACAAGAGCCTGGGGCAGAGAAGAGCTTTTAGCTTTGTTGGACTTCTCATATTTAGTTCAGAGGAAAAACTTTACCTGGAATACTGGGAGTCCAGGGGTTTTGAAGACGGATGAACTGTTAGTACAGTTGTTTCTGCTGGTGTTATCACAGGTCCAAAGCACAATCCATCCCTGACCATCACCTCGTGATGGTGAACAGAAAAGCTTTACTCCCTGATTTCCTCCTCTGCCTACCCCCTCTTTGTCCCAGCGTTCCTGAGAGTGGTGACTTCCCATTTTACTTGTAAATCTGAAATGAATACATGAGACCTCACGTTCAGTGATGGATGAAATATGCTCACAAAGCTGTCACATAACACACTCTGTAATTTGTCTCCACATGAAACAGAGCCAAATATGTATATTGGGCATGATTTAAGAAAAACAAAACAGTGATACTTCATGAACTGTATTAAAAATATGATTTTAATATCTTATTCTCTTCCCTCTGCAGGAGCAGTATGTATTTGTCCATGATGCCATTTTGGAGGCATGTCTCTGTGGCAACACAGCCATTCCAGTTTGTGAGTTCAGATCCATATATTACAACATCAGCAGACTAGATCCACAGACCAATTCCAGCCAGATAAAAGATGAGTTTCAGGTAATTTCATGTGTCTCAGTCATTGCAGTTGGTGTAGTGAAGGTGTTTAATCAATTGCTGTGTGTTGTTTTACGATTTCCAACAGAGCAGAGAAGGGGGGACACTGAGCCAAGGTCTGATTTCAGCTGATTTTTGTTTTTTACTACTGAATCAAGCAGAGATTTGTTTTTAATCTTGGACTTATCAGCCTTCGGCAAGGAAAAAATTCCCCATTACTTCAGTAGAGCAAGGGTACTAATTTTCACATATAATGTTGTACTTCTCATTTCAACAAATATTCTGCTGTTAATTTTCTCCTGTAATTTATGCAGAAACATTTATGCCTCAAGGTCTCTTTTTATCTTTTCTCGTGGCTCATATGCTGATTCTGAGTCTTAACAATCAACTTGTTGACGTCCTTCCATACAATAGGAGAAAGTGAGCTTTACTTTCTCTATTTCTAATTTTCAATGAACTGAATCCCTCAGTTCAGTATGTACTTTGTACCAAGTAACTGGTGGTGAGAACTAAAATGACAAATAATAAAACTCAGAAGGGCTAGTGTACCACCATTTGCTAGGGGTGAAATGAGGACCACTCCACCTTCTGCTGTCACCATTGCTTGTCCCACCCTAATAAATGGGCTGGAGACACACGAGCCATGAGCCCTGTGAAGCTGGACCTCTCCCACTGTAGAGAATTCACCCTGCAGAACGGTGAACTAAGTTTTCCAGTCTTATTCCCCGTGTACCTGTAAATTCCTTGAGGATTTTCAGCTAACACTGATGTGCGGAAAGACATAATACTGTGGGAAATCTGGGCAAGATGAGTTAGATGGGAAAGAGAGAGAGACCTCTGCTATTTTTCAGGAGACCATTCTTAGTCAGCAGTAGAGAGGTGGAGATTCCTTTAATTGTAGGAAATGCCCACCCCCTTGCCCAGCAAAGTGTCTTTTGCAGCACGAAAATGTCTTTTCAGAACCCCAGTCTGAGTCAGATGCCTCTTTTCCTCCCCCTCTATGCGAAGGGAGAACGTGTGTTTTTATCTGAAACCTTACAGGGAATCATCAGGGTTGGGATAGTGAGATAAAGAATGTGGATCCCAACTGATGACAGTTCAATTAAAAAAAAGATCTGTTTTTATCAAGCAATATCAGATCTGTAAAAGCGTTTCTGGTTCTGGACACTTGGCACGAAGGAGCCAAAGCCTAACTTCATCAAATGCTGTTATGCTATTTATAAAAAAAAAAGTCATCACTTGCTGAGCTTATTTTGTCATGAGATGAGACGCGATTTGTCGCCCGTGTGCTTGTTCTTTTGAGCTGCCAGGGGCTGGCAACTCCTGTGGGAGGGAATGCTCCGTCGTACTTTGCATAAGAGGTTCCTTCTCTGTCTGCTTGTAGAATCTATTTTTACAGGATTTTGGCTCAGAGCGTTCTTCAGCCCTTTTTGTCTGGATTTAATGCAAAAGATGGTATCTTTTGCTGCAGTCTTTATGAGCCAGTTGATCTAACTGTAGATCTGTTGGTGCAATTTGTATTATTTAGGTCCCACTGGCCCTCAGGTGAGGTTTGGATGTATTTCTCATGCACTATATGTTGCCTGAACGTGCAAAAGCTCGTTCTGGAGAGATTTTGTAATCTGAATAAGTACAAAAGCAGGGGAGAGAGGGGAAGGCCATAAAATAGACAGGACTAAGTTACTAACAAGTCACCTGCCTAATTATCTGTACTGTCAGAGATCTGAGATTTCATGTTGCTTCCCCAGCCAGGCTATCTGCTTTCCATCTTTAGACAAAGGGACTTTTCATGTAGAACCTGCATAATCCAGAGCAGCTGCCTTACTTCAAATTTTGTACTTGGACACCTTCCTTTATCTTGGATAGCTTGAGACTCCTCTTTTCTCCATTCATAGCCTGTCTAGCAGAAGTCAGGCTCTTTGTAAGAATTTTTGGCCCCGAAATGTTTTGTGTTCCTCTGATGGCTGGAAAGGAGTTCAATGTGTGACTGCACGGGCTTTGTTCAGGAAGAGGACACATAACAAGGGAAAGTAGAGTGACATCTACCACGACTTAAGTGACAGTGTTATGATGCATTCACTTTGATTTGCTATTTTTGATCCCCACTGACCAACCCGGACTGGTTTGTCAGGAGGGCTCCACAATGGATTACACAAAAGAAAATTAGATTTAAAGAAGCAGAGTCTGTCAAGCAGTGGGAAATATGGATAACGGTATAGGACTGACAGCAAGACCCCAGAGATAAGCTATGACTATGGAAGTGAAGCATCCTATGTGTCACTCCAAAAGGAAAGTAGCAGTCTAAATAATGTATGAAATACATTGACTTTCCGGTTTAAAAAACCCCACATATTCTCTTAGGTTTTTATATACATTATTAAGATAAACCACTAGTTTGACTGAGGAATCACTGGAGGATTTGAACCTCATCTGACCTGCGGGGTGAGCCAGGTCCACACTCAGAGCACTCCTGCACATGATCCACTTCAGGAAGGAGAAGGATGTGTTCTTCCACCCCAGAAGTGACAGGAACACGGGGAGGTTTCACTCCATGACCAGGTTAAGGCTGCAACTTGAACCTGAGACAGCTGTTTCCAACCTCTAGGAAAGAACAGAAATGTTATCTACCTGCTGTGGGGTTTTAGAGCTGGAAGTTGTTCGTAGACGTGTAGTGCTCTCAGTTTATGCTGGAGTTTACAGTGTTTGGACAACGTGCAAAATGCCATGTATTGTAACAGCAAGCAGCTCCTCATGCTCCTTCTTTTTCATTCTCTGTGATCCCAAAGATCTGCTAGTCTGAGTACCTTTAAAATAAATGTATTGTGCAGATGGCATCCTTCTTGGAAGCAAATTCAGAGACACTCAGCCTGCTTCTCTCTGTCTTTCCCTTTTTCCCCCCTCCCCCTTTTGCAGACTCTCAATATTGTGACGCCGCGCGTGCGACCAGAAGATTGCAGCATCGGCCTTTTGCCAAGGAACCATGACAAGAACCGCTGCATGGATGTGTTGCCCTTGGACCGGTGCCTGCCTTTCCTCATCTCCGTGGATGGTGAATCGAGTAACTACATCAATGCTGCACTCATGGATGTAAGCACTGCCCTGTCCTCACTGGTCCTGGTCTGCGTCCAGTTTATTTGTTCTCAAGATATTATCCTGGGAGAAAAGGAACTTTGTTTGTGGTTTCTGGGTCTGACGTCTCCCAACTGGGCACAGGCAGATGGATTTTCTCTCCTTCACCCAAACGTGTCACCTAGACTGTGGTTATCACACTCCAGTTGTAGTTCTGCCTCACGTTGGTGGAAAATCTTTGAGAAAGGAGTTGATGAGTGTGCAGGCTGAGGCTGTGTCATAGAAAGGTAGATGGACAAAGTGGTGGGACAGCTCTTCCCATACATTGGTTGTCCTATAAGTTGAAAGAGAAATGTTTGCCAGGTCAGCTCTTTGAAAAGAGTGGTTTGCAGCACGGAGGGAGTGATTTATTTGAGCTTATGCAGTTAATATGGGAGTACAGGGATCAGATGTGCAAAACACTGTAGGGCCGAAGGACATTGAGTTAAGCTGATGTGAATCTGTCTGAAGGCATTTTCCCTTGCTTTGTTTATAGGCTAGAATCTCACAGCACAGGTCATTTCTATAGGGTGAATTATGTTGATGGTTTCTTTCTGATGTGGTGCCTGTCTGCCTTTGGGCAGAGATGTCTTTAAAGCCACTATTAATTGCAGTTGGAGTATGTGTAAATATGATCCAGGGTGAAATGTCATCATTTTTTCCCCAGCAATGTTGGGGTTGGTCTTCTTAAATTTTGTCTGTTCTTTCAGTCTTTGGGAAGCAGTGATACTGCTGCATTTAAGAGGTTAAGTCAAATGGTCATAGAATTAATTTTAGATTTTTTTCTGAAAGGTTGTGATGTTTCCACTGCAAATATGCCTAAGGAAACTTTTTTTTTTTTTCTTTAAAGTGTGTTTCATGCTTTGGCAAATCTTCAGAAGCACAATCTATTCTTCCCTGGTTTCCTAGGGACTGGGAATGTGTTTGCACATTTCAGTCCTCATTACCTCAAATCAATTTGCTGATACTTGTATCCTTCCCCACGAAATTCCTGCAAATTAAACTTTTTTCTACAAAGGAATTTTTCACCTGTCATTGAAATTCAGCCACTCTGGTGTTCGCTGGCTCTGCTTTATCCTTCCATAGAGGAATCAGCAGCTTTTGAAAAAAAGAAAATAAAAATCAGAGGGGAACAGCCAAAATCCCACGTTTTCATAGCTTCATGTCTGCAGTCTAGTACCGAGCATGGACTCTTACAGAAGATCATCCATCCCATATTGCCTTGAACTCCTGTTAGTTCTTTAATTGTGTGAAGGCAGGCACATGCTGGGGAACATCTGACAGCACAGTCCCAGTGCTGACTGTTTTGTCTGCCTCTACCTTACCAATTTCTCATATGATCTTTTTTTTAAACTTCTCCCCAGACCTTATTTGACTTGCAGCTTGTCCTTTGTATTACATGAAAGCTATGGTGGAAGAAGTGGCAGAGCAGGAAGGGATGATGGTTTACCTGGAACGGGTTACAGCCTGGGGTTGGAAGCGTGAATTGTCCCAGGAAGGCAATCTGGCAGGCTGTTTTGGGTTGTGTCCACCAAAATTAACCTGAGACACAAAACACCACTTGAACCCTCCCTCGGGGTAAAGCACTCAGTCTGGGTTCCTGGCTAAAACTATCCTGGAGACTGTTCCAGTCATAGAATCATAGAATCGTCTAGGTTGGAAGGGACCTTAAAGATCATCTGGTCCAACCATCGACCTAACTCTGACAAAAAAATAAATAAGAAATAAGCAATTAAAAAAAAACCACCACTAAACCATATTCTTGAGGACCAGTCTGTTGGCTTTGGAGCATAAAAACCAGCCACTTCTGCCTTGAGTTTTGGGAATACAGCCAAAGCACTGGTGTTGCCCACGGGGGGAGGAATTCTCCCCCAGCAGATCTCAAGACCTTTCCTTTACATGTCCTCTGCCCAGACCTTAGGATTGTTCTGATGAGAATCTTTGGAAACCCATGTTGGTGTCTTCAGAATGGTTTGTTAAGAAGAAAGGAGAAATACTGTCCCTCTCCTTCCCCTAAAACAATTGAACATAATCCTTAAGCAAAGAGTCTTTCCCACTTCTCTGAGTCAAGCCATACATAAGTGTGATAGGTTTGTATTTAAGGCAAATTACGTAATGTCCCTGTTGTCATTGTTCCCTGTGTTCTCTGACATAATTAACATCTCTGTGTCACCTTCCCTTTAAAATACAACAGTGAACCTGATTCCTCCCCTGTAGCAAACAGGTGGGGAATGCTTCTTTTTTCTCCTAATATCAAAACCCACAAACACATCTTACCTTCAGGCAGCAGCGTCGCCAATTACAGAGTTTGCTGTATCGTGCACAATGAAAAAACATAGCAGAAACGTTATGATGAGGTTAACTCTAATTAAAACATAAGATTCACTGTTTTATTTACCACTCTGTTGCCACTGTTGGTCTGGTACAACTACTTTTGACCCATACTGGTGCTCCTAGGTTTGAAATACAGAGCAGGGAGAAAGAGAAGAATTCATTCCAGATTGATAATTTCCCAAGAAATCATTTCCTTTTCCTTCTTCCTGCTCCACATCCCATCACCCTCCTCACCTGCACACTCAGAAGCACGGTGCTGGTGTGGAACGTGCACAGCACCTTCTCCCCATCCCACCATGGTCTGCTCAGCACTTCCACCCACATCCACCTTGTATGGAGAAAAAAAGGCAAGCTCCCACCACGACCATCTGAATAGAATCACAGAATCATAGAATCATTGAGGTTGGAAGAGACCCTTGGGATCATCGAGTCCAACCATCTCCCCTACTCTACAAAGTCCTCCCCTACACCATGTCCCTCAGCACTGCATCTAAACGGCCCTTAAACACATCCAGGGATGGTGACTCCACCCCCTCCCTGGGCAGCCTGTTCCAATGCCCTATCACTCTTTCGGTGAAAAATTCTTTCCTAATGTTCAATACTTGGGGTTTTATTTATTTCTTTACTTCAAATCCAAAATCTTAATGTTGTTTGGGTTTTTTTAACCCAGAAATGCCATGCCTTTTGATCCAAGCCTGCCTCACAGATGTACAGCCCAAAGGACTGTGCAGTTTGTAGGCTCAGCTAAGCTTTGCCTGCCACAGTTGGAAAGCGATAAAGTTTTGAGCTCGTAGCCTTTCATCTCAAAGGGCCTCGCGAACATTCATTAACACAGCCCCACAGAGGCTGGGGGCACAGTTCCTCCCCTTCGTGGAGGGAGGTTGAGGTTAGAAGGCTTTTTTGAGGTGAAAGAATAGCATAAAAAATTAAATGCCAGTGTCACAGGCTCTGAATATTGCCCCATGAGCTCTTAAAGGATGGCTGGGGTCCAGATGTGCCACCTCTGCAGCACTACATCACCAGGGAGCAACGGCAGACGGGGGGGCTAATCCCTTCTGTAGTTCCTGAGTCTGTTGCAGCAAAAAGGAGAGCATTTGCTTCCAGCTGTTTTCTTTCCAATTATTAATATTACTGATAGTACTAGTAGTAGTAATAGTAGAATTAGTATTATTTGCTGAGTCTCAAAATATAAATAATTGATTTGGGTAATCTCTGCTCTTGTGACACTTCTTTAATGAAATGTCTTCATTGGGAGCAAAAGAATCCCATTATGAGACATTCATTCATTGTAGAGCGATAACAAGGAGAAGGATATGTGATTTGTATAATCTGGTTAAATGGCTCAGATTGCCTCGCCATAGCCTCCCGGGTATAATATTCGTTTGAATAAAAGTTGATTGAAATTTTTTTTTTTTTTTTTAACTAATCTTATTCTTTTGTTAGAGCCACAAGCAACCTGCTGCCTTTATTGTAACCCAACACCCTTTGCCCAACACCATAGCAGACTTCTGGAGGCTGGTGTTTGATTATAACTGCTCCTCGGTCGTGATGCTGAATGAGATGGATGCGGCGCAAGTAAGTGATTTTTCATCAGTTCTGTCATGTACGTCTCTTCTCAAATCCAGATGGGTTTAAGAGCCTTTCTGCTGCCATTTTCATGTGCCCCCATCCCCACCCCAATAAAAAGGGGAACTGGAAAGTAATTGGTAATGTTTTAGGGTATAATGAAAGATAAGTCCACATGCTTACCTCCTTCTAAGGCAGCTAATTCGTCCTGCAATTAGCAGGGATTAGATATCTAAATACATTGCGTTCGTAAACCTGAATCTTCCTCCCAGACCTGCTTTCTTCCCTTTCTTATTTTTATCTTTAGCTCAGAACAGTGTTCCCTACCACAGCCTTAGTGGGCTTCACGGCTGCCTGTTCATGTGGCATTTCCAGGAGAATAAAACAAGTGAGATGCTGAAATCATTCAAAAGATCTTTTCCCTGAGATTTCCAATGCAATTCTGTAATACTGAGGAGTGTGTTTGCACAGCTTCTGGAGAAGCATGGTTTTTGTTGGGTTTTTTTTGTTGTTTTTTTTTTTGTTTGTTTTTTAATTTCTAATATCATGTGCAGGTTGGTTTCTTGGCTACTAAACACACCATTATTTTCAGGAGTTGAGCTTGCCAGGGGGAGGAACAGCTACAGTTCCTCCTGTAGTAGCATTTCCAGCCACCTTGCTGATGGAGTGGCAGAAGATAACAGCTTTCAAAAAGGCATAATCATGCAATTTGTGTGAAGAGTACATTTGGCATGGCTAATTCACCCATTACAGCACTTGTTAAACAAGAGGAGAGGAACCCTCAAGTAGTTGGTACTTCACAGATTAATTTTTCATTTGTCTCATCTCTATCTTCAAAAATCTTACCACACTTGAAGGCAGTGAGATTATTGGTCTCTTTATTTGATGGTAATGGAGACTCCAGTCGCCCCAGTCATCGAGGGGATCTCCCTTCAGGGTGAGCCCTGTGGGATTTCATTCCAGCCCCAGCAGGAGCTCTGCCCAGAAGTGGGATCTCTTGGTGACCCATGGAGTCCCACCACTCTGTGAAGAACCAAAGATCCTGGGGCACTTGCTGCCTCCTGTCTGAGCCTGAGTCTGCATCTTGGCATCAAATCGAGAGGCGGATTGCATCTTTGCCTTTTTTTTCTGACACTTCAAAGAGACTTGCTGCCTCCTGTCTGAGCCTGAGTCTGTATCTTGGCATCAAATCGAGAGGCAGATTGCATCTTTGCCTTTTTTTCTGACACTTCAAAGAAAAACACAGCTTTTTCTGGAAATTACACGCTTTCTTGTGCTTCGTTCTTGGAAAACACAAACTTATCAGCCTCAGCCAGTGGTATTCTTGTGACTGTCTTTCTACACAAGACTTTATCTGCTTTGGTTTTTTCCCTAGAAAAGTTACGTTTTTATGGAATAGTCTGTAGGCACAGAAAAGGAGATTTAGCAACATGTAAAGCCGTTTCTCATTTATTCTAGTATGGTGTCACCTACCTCCAGCCAATGCCAAAACCATCACTGGAAGTTAAGGATGATTTTAAAGTGTGTTTCTTAAGAGCTTTCAAGGCAAGGTGTGATGGTTTGATATCAGTTGGGAAAGTGAGGTTTCTTAAAAGGAAACCTAACGATGTTGTGCTTGCACTGTCCTTGTATGATGATGTTGTGATTCTCTAACTGTTCATCATCACTGAATCCAAGCATGGTACCATATCAACTGTCCTTGTATGATGATGTTGTGATTCTCCAACTGTTCATCATCACTGAATCCAAGCGCGGTACCGTATCTCTACAGAACTGGCAGTGTACAGCTACCAGGTTTGTTTGCATGAGCAGGGCATGTTACTCATCTCTGTGAGTGGAACACAAATAGAAAAAATATCTTATATAAAAGCTGTGCCTGAAGTGTAGAGAGGAAAAGAGTTAAAATTAATAGCTAAGTGAATCTTTAATCCACTACGCAGGAAAAAAGTGCAAATAAAACCATGTGGACGTCAGAGAATGTAACAGACCATTTTAAGGACTGTATATGCATATACATTTGGGTAGATGGCCATTCAGTGCTTTATGAAACGCAGATTTTTACTATTAAGGGAAGGTTTAATCTTTTTCTTCTTTCCAATGCACTTTGAGGTTGTTTCCTAAAGCACCTGCTCAGCTCAGATCTCCTTGCCTATTGGACAGGTGCTTTGAGAAGAGATCTATAGGCTGCTTGAAAGTCTGAATGAAGGGTAAAGACAACCTTCAAAGGAGGACTTGCTTATGTGGTCTTGGCTGGCTTAATCTTGAAAAACTAACAAGGGCAAAGATGCACAAGATTGCATGAATATCCCACCCAATTTCAATCCCCTATGATCAAAGGAATAACAGGAATACAGAATTAATGCAGTGGCATGCACACACTTGACGTTATTACTGGCAGTGATTGAACTTGAAAAGCTTGAGATCAAGTTCAAATGAGCATCTGGGGGTTTCAAAACTTCTAAAAAATTACACTTGAAAATAGGAAGAAAAAAAAAAAAGAAATACAATCTCAGCAGAAACTGCTAATGAGATCTCATGCAAAATATTTTCTTGCCATGATCTATTTCCAGATGGATTTGAAATACTTAGATTGTAATTTGTGTGGAAAGGATTTTTTTTTTTGTACTTTCAATTCAGAAATATATCAGCATAAGAAAAAAGGCTTCCAACCTGCTTCGCAAATTTCAGAAATTCAGTTGTGGTTCCCCCTGAAATGAGAGTTGCTCTCCTTGCTCTCAGAGCAAATTCATTCTCCCTCACTGGTAGAGTCAGGAGGCTAAAATGGCCATCTTACAGAAAAAAGAAGTTCCACTTTCCTTGAATTAAGATTCATTTTTGTTGCTGTGTGTCCTGTTCCCTCTTTAACACCAAACCTCTGTGATTCCTATTAAATTTACCTACAGACACTAGTCTTTTAATGTTAATTTTAAATCTATACCCCTACAGAAGCTCTGTTTGTCCGCCACCTTTTCTGCATCTGTAGACCCCAGAATTCAATCAGTTACAAATTGTGTTCATAAAAAAAAAAAAGAAGGGGAAAGTTGATCTTCTAAAATATGTATATTTTTTGCCTCACATTTATCACATTCATATATAAAAAACTTTTAATGAGCTAGAAGGAGGTGTTCTCTGAGCAAATACATGTAATGCAAGATTAGTTATGGATTTTGAGCTGGTTATAAATTCGAAAGATGAGGCAAGTAGAACATGTGTTACTGTGTTAATATTAAGATGCTTTCTGTTTCTTTCGGTGTTTTCTCCAGCTCTGCATGCAGTACTGGCCAGAGAAGACATCCTGCTGTTATGGGCCAATTCAAGTAGAGTTTGTTTCAGCAGACATCGATGAAGATATCATCAACCGGATATTCCGGATCTGCAACATGGCCAGGGTAAGATTAGGGAAGTACCAGATTCCCTGTTTATTCTCAAAAATATATTTTAACATGAGGAAGAGGCAGAACCAAGGCTGGTGGTTTAGAGCTGCCAAATCTCTCACCTAAGAAAAAAAATTCCACTGCCGAATTTAGTAGCTACTTCCTTTAATTAACATTTAATTGCAGCAGTCTGTATTGGTAAAAGATTCTTGGCTGAAATTAGAAAGTGGATGATACGAGTTGAAAATCTGTATTTAAATGGAATGCATTTTTCTGTGTATATTTGAGAACAATTAATCACTTAGTAGCCAATACAAAACCATCAATATTGTAGGAAATAAACTGGGGTAGTGTCAGCGGCTCTCCATCTGTCAGCTACTCTGCGGTGTCTCTGAAGACAGATGCAACGTTTACTGGCTAGACTGGGATTCCCAATTGCCGCTGTTTTTCCTATAAATAAGCAGCTGCCATTCCTGAAAGCAACTCTTTGTCTGTGTCCCTCGGCCCCAGGACAGCCGAAATTATAGAAACAAAGTTTATCTGCACACTGGACCCCAGCGATGCAGCTGCAGGGCTGCAGGGAAGGGTTTCAGCAGAGGATTTTTCCCTCATTAGTTGTTTCCCAGATTGATGATGCCTCCTTTTTTGTTCCTTTTTCACTTTTTCTAATCAGAAATGGGAGCGGGCTCCACAAATTACATTTCCATGCTGTTTGACACATCAGTCCCTGTGTGGTCAGAGCCTGTGCAGCCGTTAGTCGAGACGTTGAAGAGTGGACCTTGTGGTCCGACGACACAAACTGATAAATCAGTTAGATATTCACCTTCCTGTGTCCCAGGCTGCCCACCTTTGAACCAGGGACAGCCTTGGAGTCCTGTAACTGGTAGAACTAAGGTTCTGTGACTCTCAGGCTGAAGCCAGCTCCTAAACACGTAGCTGGCAGGATGGGTGCCATGAACTCTCAGTTCTATTGCACCCATCTGTGTTCAACACCAATGGCTGCTGCTCAAATCTTGATGAGGACCCTGCCACAGTCCCCACAGATTTTTTTGAGGGCCTTCTTTGCCTCTATTTCTCATGGCACAACTAACCTCCAGGAAAGACGTGTTTGATCTATTCATACAGTTTGGTAAGACTTTATTCTCTACTCAAAACAAGGGTTCCTAAGCACCTCGTTTCTGCCTGGCTCTGTAATATCTGAGGTCATCGTTGTTACCCAGATTACCAAGAAGTCCTTTTTTCCTACTCTATCAGGTATCCAGAGTGGAGGATGTTAACATTGATGGTAACAGATCCAGAGGGGATGACACCATGTAACCAGTGCACCCCACTTTGCCCCATCTCTCTGCTTCCTGCCCCGTTCCACTTAATGGAGCACCTCTCCTATGAAGACAGGCTGAGGGAGCTGGGATTGTTCAGCCTGGAGAAGAGGAGGCTCCGGGGAGACCTTATAGCGGCCTTTCAATATCTGAAGGGTGCCTATAGAAGAGCTGGGGAGGGACTCTTTGTCAGGAAGGGTAATGATAGGACAAGGGGAAACGGTTTTAAATTGGAAGAAAAAAGATTCCGATTAGATCTCAGGAAGAAATTTTTTACTCTGAGGGTGGTGAGACACTGGAACAGGTTGCCCAGGGAGGTTGTGGATGCCCCATCCCTGGAGGGGTTCAAGGCCAGGCTGGATGGGGCCTTGAGCAACCTGCTCTGGTGGGAGGTGTCCCTGCCCATGGCAGGGGGGTTGGAACTAGATGATCTTTGAGGTCCCTTCCAAACCTAACCATTCTATGATTCGATGATTCTAACATCTTGAGAATGCTCTTTGTTTCAGCCTCAGGACGGGTATCGCATAGTCCAGCACCTGCAGTACATTGGCTGGCCAGCGTACAGGGACACCCCTCCTTCCAAACGCTCCCTCCTCAAGGTGGTCAGACGGTTGGAGAAGTGGCAGGAACAGTACGATGGGAGAGACGGACGCACTGTTGTCCACTGCCTGTAAGTAGGGCTGGAAAATGTCTCTGACCTCATGAAATGCTTTCTGAAGAGCACTGATGATGGATGTGGAAATCTGGTGGTTTGCCAGGCTTCAGCTGGGGAAAATGAAGTTAAATTATGTTTGTAATACACTTCAAGTGGAACATTGGTGCTACATTATAGCATCCTGGCCCAGAGATCTTACTGGTTGCAGTGAGGAGTAGCTGAAAAAGCTTTGCAGCTTTCTGATGGGTAGGTAGGTCTCATGGCTGGAGCACAGACAAGAGAGGGACTCCTGATCAGGGAGGGGAGCCATAGGAAGAGGGGTGTTGGTTTTGAACTGAAAGAGGGGAGATTGAGATGAGATCTGGGGAAGAACTTCTTTGGTGTGAGGGTGGTGAGAGCCTGGCCCAGGTGGCCCAGAGAAGCTGTGGCTGCCCCATCCCTGGAGGGGTTCAAGGCCAGGTTGGATGGGGCTTGGAGCAACCTGGTCTGGTGGGAGGTGTCCCTGCCAAGGGCAGGGGGTGGAACTGGATGATCTTTAAGGTCCCTTCCAACCTAAGCCATTCTAAACTATGATGCATGAGCTGCTGTGTCAGCCCCTGCTCCTCTCCATTCCCTCAGCCCTTCCCACCTTCACGTGTTTCCTCTTTTATTCTGTCCCCAGGAACGGCGGGGGACGCAGCGGCACCTTCTGTGCCATCTGCAGTGTGTGTGAAATGATTCAACAGCAAAATATCATTGATGTGTTCCACATAGTGAAAACATTACGGAATAACAAGTCCAACATGGTGGAGTCACTGGTAAGCTTTTTTCCTGTGCCTTACCCCAGCCAGCATATGCAGAGGGACTTTAGGATCATAAAACCATTTCATGGCTTGACCCAGAATGAATCAAAAGGAATCATAACATAAAGCCATCAGCATTAAAATCAGTCCCGTTTTACCGTGTGAGATGGATCCTCCAGTCCCACCTCTTTTCTCCTTGAGCAGAGAGGGCAGAGCTGCCCTGGCAGTGGGATCAGTAGTGTCTTCCACCCCCAGCTGCCTCCAGGAGGTTAAACCCAAGTAGCTGCCCCCCGGCTGTGGGGAAAGGATGGGATTTGTCCTCTTGTGCATGTTTACAACCAGTGCTTAATGCTGTGATGTGCCTTGAAACCAGAACGGTCCCAACCCCAGCCTTGCTCCCTGCAAGAGATTAAAGTGTCCTGCATTCAATCATCTCAATCGATCATGCTGGATGCCTTCCTTGGAAGCAATGTGTGCAAGGAGGACATGAGCAAATAATGAACAGTCCACACTCTCTAGTGTTTTTCTCTTCCATTGATGATACCATCTCTTAGTAATGCTTCTTCAGGATCACATAGAAATACAGTTAATGTTTGCCCAGTCCTGCCAAACGGTATAAGGAAGAGGGAGGAGGCATTTTTGGAAGCTTTTAGAATGAGGGTCGGAAGAATTTACCCGTATCCTAATGTCCCTGATTTCTGTTCTCTCTTTCAGGAACAATATAAATTTGTATACGAGGTTGCACTGGAATACTTGAGTTCCTTTTAGCCCCGCGGAGGGAGGGGAGCCCCCGAAACGCCAGGCCCTGATCTCTGGCAGATGCTTCTCCCCTCTCCCACACTGGAAGGCAGTAACACGTGTGGGAAGGACAACCTCTCCTTCCCGGAGAAGAGACTGAGATTGCACAGACCTTGCTGGAAGGAGGAGACGATGCCTGTGTTTGCTGCTGCCTGCTTTTTATCGGAACATCTACTGCTTCTTAAATAACCTACTGTAAAAATTAGCAAAATGGGAGACAGGCTGAAAGACTGGACTTTCTAATTCCCTCTGACTTCTTCTCTCCTCTTTCGGATTGTATTTTTGCTCTCCCTGCTGTGAAGTGGGGAAAGGATGAAACCCTTAGGGAATTCTCTTTTAAATGTCTCCTTTTTAATTTATAATTTTGGTCTCAAATCCTAGTCTTTAATTTTTTGAATTTCGTGCAGCAGTCATTTGGGAAAAATGAGATAGCCATAAGGGATATATGGAATCTTTCATTATGATTTGTCTCTCTTATCTGTTTCCTTTTATTTTTTTTCCAAATGAAAAGGCCAACACACAAAAAAAAAAAAAGCCCAAACAACAAACCCACAAGACTGGAGTTCTCCTCCCATATGCAGTCCCTTTAGGCATGAAAATAGATGGTAGAGATGAGAAGCTGTTCATGGATTCACTGCCTCGGCTTCTACACAAATGTTTCCTCCCAGTTTCTGCTGGACTCCCCAAGGCTGTGGGTGAACTGGTTTCATCTCTCCAGTCTGTGTTCCTTTTGGTGCTGGTGAAGCAACACCATTAATGAGTTTCCCAGCCTCTAGAACCTTAAGGTTAAATATTTGGATCAAACAAATTGCATTTGTCTTGCAACTTTTGGTAACTTTGTTACCATATTTTTCAAGTATTTGCTGGGGTGCAGTGTGTCTTTGAAAAACAGGGTATAAAGTAGGTATTATTCGTCATATATTAAGTATTATTATTTTTTATTTATTATTTGTATTGCTGTAGAACTTAAGACCCCTAGTCATGACAGGACCCTGCTGAACTAGGCACTGTGCAAACAAGGAAGGTTCTTGCTCAAGAGCTTAAAATCAGAAGGTAATGTTAACATTGGATTTGGTCAAGTTTTCTTCACTATTTCCAAACCGTTCTACAGTCTGATGTAGTTGAGGGATTTATTCAGATTTCCAGCCCGTACAAGCTTCAAAAGGGTAACCCATCCAAGCTGTGGGAAAGGTGATGTACACACATAGAAACCTCTTCTGACACGTGTTAAGACAAGTGTTAGACCAGCACAGCAACTTTCCCTCCTAAACAAAACAGCTTTTGTTTTGTTCTGCAAAAATGCCTGTGCAACTCTCTGTCTTTGAAACAAACACCAGATGTGGTGTTTTGCCATGATCCTGGATCTTACTCTGACTTCTTAGCAGCTAAGAAATTGGTTTTCTGAAAGAGTACGTTTAAGTAGTTAATCACTAAGGTCTGCAGGGTAGTCTTGGAGAAAAAAATAATTGAATGATCAAGGCCTTACAATATTCAGTATTTCAATTTAGCCATTTGTTTATCTTGAGGGTGCGGGGGTACGAGGTTGTTCTGTGTGCAAATTAGATTCTGGGACATGCCTGTGTCTTTAAATACAGACTTGCTAAAAGATAGACTGAAGGTAACAGTTTAAAGATACTCCACTTTCTTACCACTCTGTAGATTTCCACCCTCAGGTAGATACACGGAGACCACTGGGAGCTCTGTCACATCAATGCCTGACATAAAACATGCCAGAAGTTCAAAACAATTTGCTAATTCTGTATGTAAATTCAAAAGGCACCTCTGCTTCATGGTCATTCTTTTTTCAATAGTCATACCTTTGCCTTGACAATGAAGGAGGAAAATCAAATCTGATAAAAACAACTCTCAACTCAATCATGCCAGTATCTAACCCAACAGTTATCTCTACCAAGACCTGCAACAGTCTGAGGAAGGATGTTTGGAACAGCAATAATCCTCTTCCACTGAGCAGAGAAGGGCCCAGCATAGGATGTTGAACCACCTGGCTCATGCTTTTTCCAAGCTTTGGATTCTGGGCTTCAATATCATGAAGGTCTTAAATGAGCTTGAACCACATTGTCCCTGCTGTAGCCACTGTGCCATAAAGTATCGGTGAGAACCCCCTCACAGGTGCCTCTGCTGGGTTTCTAGTTGGTCCTTTCTTTTGTCTGCAAGAAATCACCAAATCACCATTAGTTCCTGTCAGGGCTGTAGGTGGATGGATGTCTGGTCTCTCGTGAAACTACTGGTTTTAATTTTATTTTCTTTCTTTTGCTGTTAAGCCACACAAACACTTCCGCAGGAAAATAGAAGGCAAAGCAAAACTTTGAGATAAAAAATGAGAAGGAAGGCGTAATATTAGTGTTTTGATTACAGGTGGCTTGCTTGTACCAGTGTAGGTCAGGAGCTGGGAGCCCTTTAGCAAAGAAGAGGAAAGAGGGAATCCTGATCCCAGTACAGAATTTTTCAGCAACTGCCCAGGTAGGAAGAAACTACGAGTCAGCAAAGTGCTTGTGACTGCTAACAGCAGAAAACCAGAGGGAATCACTCCCTGTGGATATCTATGGAAATATTAATTAGTATTTAGCATTCCGTTAATTTTACATGGAAATTGGGTAGCGATAGGTCCCCCCGCTGAGTTACTGCAAGCCTAGTGCAAGCTGAGGGTGACAGCCCAGGGAAAAGGGAAGAGAGAGGTAGGAGAAGTGGCACTAGGACTGGGATGTGATGTGTAGGAGCTAATTCAAGGTTTAACAGTAGCACGAAGGAAAGTGGATAAAAAAGCCAGAAGTAAGCCCATAGGAGGGATGTGTGCACGGAGAGGAGGAGGTGTGGGATGAGCAGAGCAGAATAACACCTGCAGTGGTGTTTGAGCAGGAGTTAGGAGGGATGTGTGCACGGAGAGGAGGAGGTGTGGGATGAGCAGAGCAGAATAACACCTGCAGTGGTGTTTGAACAGGAGTTGTTTAAAGTCGTGTAGGAGCTAATTCAAGGTTTAACAGTAGCATGAAGGAAAATGGATAAAAAAGCCAGAAGTAAGCCCATAGGAGGGATGTGTGCACGGAGAGGAGGAGGTGTGGGATGAGCAGAGCAGAATAACACCTGCAGTGGTGTTTGAGCAGGAGTTTTTGAGGTAGGTTTGGATGTCTTTTAGGGTATGAAAAATGCTACTGAAGGGTGAGGTGGATGTCTCAGCTGACCCACAGCAACTCACCACGTGCTTTTAACCTTCTGCAAGTGCAAAGAGACGTTAGCATAAACTGCAGGGGAAGATATTGAAGCTAAATTTTACCTTATACTTGCAAGGAACAAGTTTAATGTAAATACTGGTTACTGCAGCCCAGCTGTGAGTCCCAGCTTATTATGTGGCAACTCAGCCATAAAGTGTCAACCTTCTTCCCATGTCCAGCCTGCAATCCCTGTGGAAGGATGCTCAGCAGACACTACAGATGATGTTACACCATCGTGCAGTTCCGTTGCCTTCGGGGGAGTGACCCAGCTCCAGTCTGTGTTGGCTCAGGGGTCTTCATGCTGCTCCTTAGTGTGTAACGCTGGATGGGAATGAACAGTGAAGGGAATTGCGTGCAAAGGGAGGAGAAGCTCACTTTAAATAACCTTATTACCTTGAGGTTGTTTAAACCGCAGAGAGCAGCCTATAGCGAAATAGGTAATGTGTTTGAAGCAAGATTATGGGTGATGGGTTTGTTTTTTGCAGGGAAGGGGAGAAATTATAAAATGAGATAAAGGAGGCTTTCTCACTCCTGAAAGGATTAATAGCCAGGGCGAGCTTTCCAATGTAAGCATCCCCTGCTGTGGATGGAAAGCGGTAATATATGGTAGAAAAGGTGAATTCCTCAATGACTGAATTTTAGGCTGGAAAAATATGATATCGACAATATTTGAATGGTCATAATGAAGATAAAGTTATCCCCACTCAGACATTCTTCAGGGGTGAGGGAGCCCTGTTTATTAATAGCATAGTGTTGGTCTGAAGTGTAATCTGAAATACAGGGAAGTAGAAGTAGGTAAAGAAGGGTGGTTTAAGGGTGACTGTCTCATGCAGGGGGTAACTAACATCTTAAATTATTAAGGGATGTAGCTGAAGCAAGGAATTCCAGAGCTGTGTAGGCTGGCTGCTGGAGAAGGAAGACCCTGAGTTGTCTGCAGGAAAGAGACAAAACCCCTAAAAGGTACAGTAGGTCTTAACGATCTTTTCTTTTTAGTTTTGTGTTTGTTTGTTTAGTGGTGGCGGTTTGTGGGTTAAGATCTCTGCAGGAGCTGTGTCCCATGCTGGGGTTTTTTTAGTTGGTGTTTTTTTTTCTTCTTCTTGTTCAAATTGCCTGTCAGGAAAAAGGCATTTGACCACCTGTAAATAGACTTGAGGTACTTTTTTATTAATGTAAAGATAAGAGACAGTGCAAGGGAGTGCAGTGTACATGTGAAGGTCATTGAATCAGGACCTCAGCAAGCAAGTGGGAAATTGGTGATTTTATTTATATCTGCAGATACAGTTCTTACTCTCTGATCTGGGAAGTCTCTGGACTTTGGTTAGTAGGAGGCATTTCAATTTGTGATTGAAATTCTTTAGCGCGGTTCCACAGAACTCTGTCTGCCTTTGCCATGCTCAGCTCCAACCAGTTTTATTAATGCACAGGTGGGTCCCTCTTTATTAACATTTCGCCATTTTTGTGAGCTTGAGTTGTCCATCTTGATCCACAGGCAGCAGGCAGTTTGCAGTGAAAGGTTCTTGCACACATTGAAAAACTTTTGTGGCCTTTACCCTCAAATCAATGTGCAGTTTATGTACCTCGTCTCTGCTGCTCAGCCCCTGCCCACGTGCCCACACATTGGAAGAATGTCCAGGTGGCTCCCGAAAGGCAGACAGAGATTTTGGGAAATGCCTGTGACCCCTAATCCACCTGGTCCATGCAACTCCATAGGGTAGTGGAGGGAATCCCAAAGATTTTGCCTAGAGAAACCCATATTTGCATCAGTGTTTTCCAACCTTTTATTCTGGATCTGTTAACTCCCTGTAAAAAAAAAACATGTCCAGTGGCAATGTGGATCCTACAGCAGTAGATTTAAGCCTGCAGATGACAGACCTGTTTTTCCATTTACTCTTCACAGGCCCTTTAGTAGTTGTTTGTGGGAATCTCAAGCCAGGGATTGCTGGTCACTGCTCGTGGTGTGCTGTAGAGTCAGAGAAAGGAGAGAGGCTCCTGCAGCAGATGATTCAGAAGGCAGGTAAAGCAGTTACCATCTGGAAGAGCAGGACAGGAGAAGAAATCTCCTTTGGGAGAAACCAGCCGTTGGAGGAGAAGGCAGCTTAAATGGAGTCCTGAAACAGGTAGGAAACTTGCACCGTGTTCTTGTCTCTCATCCTCGCACGGCTGCTCTTAAATCTTTCTTACTCTTCTGAGTTCAAGCCAAGATCATAAAGAACAGGTAATGCTGTATTCCATGCTGTGGAGCTCTCTGGAGACGGAGCAGTCAGAGTGTAACAGAGGGAATAAATCCTGAGGGACAAAGATAAAAGGAGATTTGCTTGAGAGAGGAATCTTCAAATACGAGGTGCCTCTATCTGTCACACTTGCAGAATTCTTAACAAGTCATTGCCAAGCAGCACACAGTCCTGGTCCTGGACGTGCAGTGCAGTGGAAATGTTCCACTCCGAAAACTTCATTGTCCTGTAATAAATTTTAAGAATCAACTCAATTTCACTGGTAGCACAGTTAACTTTTATGATATCTCCAGCCAGTGCAAGGGGCATCTCAAGAACTCAGTGTGAGCCTGTTGTATTTTCATTTGAGATTCTTTCATTTGTCATAAGAGTACAAACTTCAGTCAACCACAGTTTGTTTGAAAAATAAAGGGGGGCACGTGGCAAAAGTTACTCAGCATAACCACTGCCTTTGGGTCAGAAGTTCAGAATACCTCCTAGAAGACTGTGAAATGTAGAACAAACTACTACATCTTCCCTGCCCAGACGTTTGCAGGAGCAGAAATGGGGGGAGCCAGCTAATTAAAGTCAGGGGGAGAGAAGTTGAGTAGTAAGGATTCTGATAACCCTCCTGTGTTCCTATTTATTTAGATTGCAGTCTTCTATAGCCATACCTACATAATATACAATTTAAATGCAAGTGCTCTTCCTTTCCCTGTTCCAAAAATACCTATAGCTCTTCTTTCCTTGGGGGCGAGCCAACAGCAGAGCAAGCGAAGCCCGCTTTCTGCAGGTTTGGCAAGGACCTCTAGGAGAATCTATCATGTATTATCTGTTCATTGACTTGGAAAAGGTATCAGTCATCTCCCTCATATACATACCTGAAGAATGTACAATTTGCTGTAACCGTCAAGCCAAATCATACATTTTCATACATCAAGACCAAATCCTGGTGGTACTGAATGTGATGGAAAGAAAAAAAAAAAAAATCTGCTGACTTCCAGTGACCTTTAGTCTATAATCATTATTTGCTGTGTTAAAATATTTTAAAAGCCTCCCTTGTAAAAATAAACTATACTCAGAATAGCCTACAGTTTCATGTTGGACTAGCATAATTGTGAAAACCTGACAGCTTTTTCAGTTTGTAAAAACACGAGAGATTTAAATTAGCCTTTCCATCCTCGTCCCAGTGCATGCGGCAGATTTTTCACCACTATTCTGTTTTCAACCTGAGCCTTAAAAAGCAAAACAATGCAGCAGACTGAATGACAGATGCTGGTGTTCCCATAGTGTTTCCTGGTGGGGAAAAAAAAAAAGGCGGCAACGGGAAGAGAACAAACTAAAATGTTTTTCTTGCAGTTCAGTTCTGCATGAGCTGTTTCTAAGAAGTATAAATGTGAGCCACACCACTTGGTCTGCAGCGAGGATTTGCTTGTTGCGAGGTGAAGGTAACGCTCTAGATGTAACCTTTGAGACAAGTCCTGGGCTTCTCTAGGTGGTTCTGGTCTTCTGTAGGTGGTCCCGGTCTTCTGTAGGTGGTCCTGGGCTTCTGTAGGTGGGTTTCCAGCAGCATAGTGGTTAATTTACTGGAGGCACTTGTTGCAGAACAGTAGTGTTTCAGTGGAGATATTTTTCAGGGGGAGATCTGATATCCTGAAACACTACTGTCTGTGGGACGTTGTGAGGTACCTCGAGTGTGTTCCACCATGGAGATTTATTTCCTTGTGTGAGTACATCATCTTTCAACGGGGACCCCCAGGAAATCTTGTTTGTCTGAAATTACGGAAAGGAGCACATTTTGGGGGATGGAAGTGGGAATGTGGCCAGCACTTCATAAGCTTTCCCAAATTTAGATACTCTAACAAGACTCCCCAGGAGAAGTGACGGTCAGTTGTTTGCATTGCTGAAAGTCCAACCAGGCTTCACGTGCTGGACTTTCATATATCTGGAGCAGAACTGGTGTTACCCCCTCATTGCCCCTGGAGCCCTTTCTTACACCTCCAACACTTAAACGCTGTACTTCTCTGCCAAAAGTTTGAGCTGTATCCTTGGCGCATCCTTTAACCCGTACTGACTAACCACCTGGACAAAATTCACCCCCGTATTGATTTAACCTCCTTCACCTCCCCTCCCCAAGCCCCACACCGATCCTGATGAATTAAAACCTAGTAGCATCACGTGTTGCCAGACTTGCCACCGCTTCACCCAGCGATGCCGTGGCTGCCCCCGGGTCGGCAGAAGCCCCTTCCAGCTCCCTGGATGCGTTTCTCCGGCGGGGAGAAGCGCTGCATGAGAGCCAGTCTCTGCTCTTG
>NW_015090832.1:2575201-2595174 GCF_001431845.1 Calidris pugnax | reverse complement strand
ACACACAAAAAAAAAAAAAGCCCAAACAACAAACCCACAAGACTGGAGTTCTCCTCCCATATGCAGTCCCTTTAGGCATGAAAATAGATGGTAGAGATGAGAAGCTGTTCATGGATTCACTGCCTCGGCTTCTACACAAATGTTTCCTCCCAGTTTCTGCTGGACTCCCCAAGGCTGTGGGTGAACTGGTTTCATCTCTCCAGTCTGTGTTCCTTTTGGTGCTGGTGAAGCAACACCATTAATGAGTTTCCCAGCCTCTAGAACCTTAAGGTTAAATATTTGGATCAAACAAATTGCATTTGTCTTGCAACTTTTGGTAACTTTGTTACCATATTTTTCAAGTATTTGCTGGGGTGCAGTGTGTCTTTGAAAAACAGGGTATAAAGTAGGTATTATTCGTCATATATTAAGTATTATTATTTTTTATTTATTATTTGTATTGCTGTAGAACTTAAGACCCCTAGTCATGACAGGACCCTGCTGAACTAGGCACTGTGCAAACAAGGAAGGTTCTTGCTCAAGAGCTTAAAATCAGAAGGTAATGTTAACATTGGATTTGGTCAAGTTTTCTTCACTATTTCCAAACCGTTCTACAGTCTGATGTAGTTGAGGGATTTATTCAGATTTCCAGCCCGTACAAGCTTCAAAAGGGTAACCCATCCAAGCTGTGGGAAAGGTGATGTACACACATAGAAACCTCTTCTGACACGTGTTAAGACAAGTGTTAGACCAGCACAGCAACTTTCCCTCCTAAACAAAACAGCTTTTGTTTTGTTCTGCAAAAATGCCTGTGCAACTCTCTGTCTTTGAAACAAACACCAGATGTGGTGTTTTGCCATGATCCTGGATCTTACTCTGACTTCTTAGCAGCTAAGAAATTGGTTTTCTGAAAGAGTACGTTTAAGTAGTTAATCACTAAGGTCTGCAGGGTAGTCTTGGAGAAAAAAATAATTGAATGATCAAGGCCTTACAATATTCAGTATTTCAATTTAGCCATTTGTTTATCTTGAGGGTGCGGGGGTACGAGGTTGTTCTGTGTGCAAATTAGATTCTGGGACATGCCTGTGTCTTTAAATACAGACTTGCTAAAAGATAGACTGAAGGTAACAGTTTAAAGATACTCCACTTTCTTACCACTCTGTAGATTTCCACCCTCAGGTAGATACACGGAGACCACTGGGAGCTCTGTCACATCAATGCCTGACATAAAACATGCCAGAAGTTCAAAACAATTTGCTAATTCTGTATGTAAATTCAAAAGGCACCTCTGCTTCATGGTCATTCTTTTTTCAATAGTCATACCTTTGCCTTGACAATGAAGGAGGAAAATCAAATCTGATAAAAACAACTCTCAACTCAATCATGCCAGTATCTAACCCAACAGTTATCTCTACCAAGACCTGCAACAGTCTGAGGAAGGATGTTTGGAACAGCAATAATCCTCTTCCACTGAGCAGAGAAGGGCCCAGCATAGGATGTTGAACCACCTGGCTCATGCTTTTTCCAAGCTTTGGATTCTGGGCTTCAATATCATGAAGGTCTTAAATGAGCTTGAACCACATTGTCCCTGCTGTAGCCACTGTGCCATAAAGTATCGGTGAGAACCCCCTCACAGGTGCCTCTGCTGGGTTTCTAGTTGGTCCTTTCTTTTGTCTGCAAGAAATCACCAAATCACCATTAGTTCCTGTCAGGGCTGTAGGTGGATGGATGTCTGGTCTCTCGTGAAACTACTGGTTTTAATTTTATTTTCTTTCTTTTGCTGTTAAGCCACACAAACACTTCCGCAGGAAAATAGAAGGCAAAGCAAAACTTTGAGATAAAAAATGAGAAGGAAGGCGTAATATTAGTGTTTTGATTACAGGTGGCTTGCTTGTACCAGTGTAGGTCAGGAGCTGGGAGCCCTTTAGCAAAGAAGAGGAAAGAGGGAATCCTGATCCCAGTACAGAATTTTTCAGCAACTGCCCAGGTAGGAAGAAACTACGAGTCAGCAAAGTGCTTGTGACTGCTAACAGCAGAAAACCAGAGGGAATCACTCCCTGTGGATATCTATGGAAATATTAATTAGTATTTAGCATTCCGTTAATTTTACATGGAAATTGGGTAGCGATAGGTCCCCCCGCTGAGTTACTGCAAGCCTAGTGCAAGCTGAGGGTGACAGCCCAGGGAAAAGGGAAGAGAGAGGTAGGAGAAGTGGCACTAGGACTGGGATGTGATGTGTAGGAGCTAATTCAAGGTTTAACAGTAGCATGAAGGAAAATGGATAAAAAAGCCAGAAGTAAGCCCATAGGAGGGATGTGTGCACGGAGAGGAGGAGGTGTGGGATGAGCAGAGCAGAATAACACCTGCAGTGGTGTTTGAGCAGGAGTTTTTGAGGTAGGTTTGGATGTCTTTTAGGGTATGAAAAATGCTACTGAAGGGTGAGGTGGATGTCTCAGCTGACCCACAGCAACTCACCACGTGCTTTTAACCTTCTGCAAGTGCAAAGAGACGTTAGCATAAACTGCAGGGGAAGATATTGAAGCTAAATTTTACCTTGTACTTGCAAGGAACAAGTTTAATGCAAATACTGGTTACTGCAGCCCAGCTGTGAGTCCTAGCTTATTATGTGGTAACTCAGCCATAAAGTGTCAACCTTCTTCCCATGTCCAGCCTGCAATCCCTGTGGAAGGATGCTCAGCAGACACTACAGATGATGTTACACCATCGTGCAGTTCCGTTGCCTTCGGGGGAGTGACCCAGCTCCAGTCTGTGTTGGCTCAGGGGTCTTCATGCTGCTCCTTAGTGTGTAACGCTGGATGGGAATGAACAGTGAAGGGAATTGCGTGCAAAGGGAGGAGAAGCTCACTTTAAATAACCTTATTACCTTGAGGTTGTTTAAACCGCAGAGAGCAGCCTATAGCGAAATAGGTAATGTGTTTGAAGCAAGATTATGGGTGATGGGTTTGTTTTTTGCAGGGAAGGGGAGAAATTATAAAATGAGATAAAGGAGGCTTTCTCACTCCTGAAAGGATTAATAGCCAGGGCGAGCTTTCCAATGTAAGCATCCCCTGCTGTGGATGGAAAGCGGTAATATATGGTAGAAAAGGTGAATTCCTCAATGACTGAATTTTAGGCTGGAAAAATATGATATCGACAATATTTGAATGGTCATAATGAAGATAAAGTTATCCCCACTCAGACATTCTTCAGGGGTGAGGGAGCCCTGTTTATTAATAGCATAGTGTTGGTCTGAAGTGTAATCTGAAATACAGGGAAGTAGAAGTAGGTAAAGAAGGGTGGTTTAAGGGTGACTGTCTCATGCAGGGGGTAACTAACATCTTAAATTATTAAGGGATGTAGCTGAAGCAAGGAATTCCAGAGCTGTGTAGGCTGGCTGCTGGAGAAGGAAGACCCTGAGTTGTCTGCAGGAAAGAGACAAAACCCCTAAAAGGTACAGTAGGTCTTAACGATCTTTTCTTTTTAGTTTTGTGTTTGTTTGTTTAGTGGTGGCGGTTTGTGGGTTAAGATCTCTGCAGGAGCTGTGTCCCATGCTGGGGTTTTTTTAGTTGGTGTTTTTTTTTCTTCTTCTTGTTCAAATTGCCTGTCAGGAAAAAGGCATTTGACCACCTGTAAATAGACTTGAGGTACTTTTTTATTAATGTAAAGATAAGAGACAGTGCAAGGGAGTGCAGTGTACATGTGAAGGTCATTGAATCAGGACCTCAGCAAGCAAGTGGGAAATTGGTGATTTTATTTATATCTGCAGATACAGTTCTTACTCTCTGATCTGGGAAGTCTCTGGACTTTGGTTAGTAGGAGGCATTTCAATTTGTGATTGAAATTCTTTAGCGCGGTTCCACAGAACTCTGTCTGCCTTTGCCATGCTCAGCTCCAACCAGTTTTATTAATGCACAGGTGGGTCCCTCTTTATTAACATTTCGCCATTTTTGTGAGCTTGAGTTGTCCATCTTGATCCACAGGCAACAGGCAGTTTGCAGTGAAAGGTTCTTACATGCATTGAAAAACTTTTGTGGCCTTTACCCTCAAATCAATGTGCAGTTTATGTACCTCATCTCTGCTGCTCAGCCCCTGCCCACATGCCCACACATTGGAAGAATGTCCAGGTGGCTCCCGAAAGGCAGGCAGAGATTTTGGGAAATACCTGTGACCCCTAATCCATCTGGTCCGTGCAACTCCGTAGGGTAGTGGAGGGAATCCCAAAGCTTTTGCCTAGAGAAACCCATATTTGCATCGGTGTTTTCCAACCTTTTATTCTGGGTCTGTAAACTCCCTGTAAAAAAAACATGTCCAGTGGCAATGTGGATCCCACAGCAGTAGATTTAAGCCTGGAAGAATGTCCAGGTGGCTCCCGAAAGGCAGGCAGAGATTTTGGGAAATACCTGTGACCCCTAATCCATCTGGTCCGTGCAACTCCGTAGGGTAGTGGAGGGAATCCCAAAGCTTTTGCCTAGAGAAACCCATATTTGCATCGGTGTTTTCCAACCTTTTATTCTGGGTCTGTAAACTCCCTGTAAAAAAAACATGTCCAGTGGCAATGTGGATCCCACAGCAGTAGATTTAAGCCTGCAGATGACAGACCTGTTTTTCCATTTACTCTTCACAGGCCCTTTAGTAGTTGTTTGTGGGAATCTCAAGCCAGGGATTGCTGGTCACTGCTCGTGGTGTGCTGTAGAGTCAGAGAAAGGAGAGAGGCTCCTGCAGCAGATGATTGAGAAGGCAGGTAAAGCAGTTACCATCTGGAAGAGCAGGACAGGAGAAGAAATCTCCTTTGGGAGAAACCAGCCGTTGGAGGATAAGGCAGCTTAAATGGAGTCCTGAAACAGGTAGGAAACTTGCACCGTGTTCTGTCTCTCATCCTCGCACGGCTGCTCTTAAATCTTTCTTACTCTTCTGAGTTCAAGCCAAGATCATAAAGAACAGGTAATGCTGTATTCCATGCTGTGGAGCTCTCTGGAGACGGAGCAGTCAGAGTGTAACAGAGGGAATAAATCCTGAGGGACAAAGATAAAAGGAGATTTGCTTGAGAGAGGAATCTTCAAATACGAGGTGCCTCTATCTGTCACACTTGCAGAATTCTTAACAAGTCATTGCCAAGCAGCACACAGTCCTGGTCCTGGACGTGCAGTGCAGTGGAAATGTTCCACTCCGAAAACTTCATTGTCCTGTAATAAATTTTAAGAATCAACTCAATTTCACTGGTAGCACAGTTAACTTTTATGATATCTCCAGCCAGTGCAAGGGGCATCTCAAGAACTCAGTGTGAGCCTGTTGTATTTTCATTTGAGATTCTTTCATTTGTCATAAGAGTACAAACTTCAGTCAACCACAGTTTGTTTGAAAAATAAAGGGGGGCACGTGGCAAAAGTTACTCAGCATAACCACTGCCTTTGGGTCAGAAGTTCAGAATACCTCCTAGAAGACTGTGAAATGTAGAACAAACTACTACATCTTCCCTGCCCAGACGTTTGCAGGAGCAGAAATGGGGGGAGCCAGCTAATTAAAGTCAGGGGGAGAGAAGTTGAGTAGTAAGGATTCTGATAACCCTCCTGTGTTCCTATTTATTTAGATTGCAGTCTTCTATAGCCATACCTACATAATATACAATTTAAATGCAAGTGCTCTTCCTTTCCCTGTTCCAAAAATACCTATAGCTCTTCTTTCCTTGGGGGCGAGCCAACAGCAGAGCAAGCGAAGCCCGCTTTCTGCAGGTTTGGCAAGGACCTCTAGGAGAATCTATCATGTATTATCTGTTCATTGACTTGGAAAAGGTATCAGTCATCTCCCTCATATACATACCTGAAGAATGTACAATTTGCTGTAACCGTCAAGCCAAATCATACATTTTCATACATCAAGACCAAATCCTGGTGGTACTGAATGTGATGGAAAGAAAAAAAAAAAAAATCTGCTGACTTCCAGTGACCTTTAGTCTATAATCATTATTTGCTGTGTTAAAATATTTTAAAAGCCTCCCTTGTAAAAATAAACTATACTCAGAATAGCCTACAGTTTCATGTTGGACTAGCATAATTGTGAAAACCTGACAGCTTTTTCAGTTTGTAAAAACACGAGAGATTTAAATTAGCCTTTCCATCCTCGTCCCAGTGCATGCGGCAGATTTTTCACCACTATTCTGTTTTCAACCTGAGCCTTAAAAAGCAAAACAATGCAGCAGACTGAATGACAGATGCTGGTGTTCCCATAGTGTTTCCTGGTGGGGAAAAAAAAAAAGGCGGCAACGGGAAGAGAACAAACTAAAATGTTTTTCTTGCAGTTCAGTTCTGCATGAGCTGTTTCTAAGAAGTATAAATGTGAGCCACACCACTTGGTCTGCAGCGAGGATTTGCTTGTTGCGAGGTTAAGGTAACGCTCTAGATGTAACCTTTGAGACAAGTCCTGGGCTTCTCTAGGTGGTTCTGGTCTTCTGTAGGTGGTCCCGGTCTTCTGTAGGTGGTCCTGGGCTTCTGTAGGTGGGTTTCCAGCAGCATAGTGGTTAATTTACTGGAGGCACTTGTTGCAGAACAGTAGTGTTTCAGTGGAGATATTTTTCAGGGGGAGATCTGATATCCTGAAACACTACTGTCTGTGGGACGTTGTGAGGTACCTCGAGTGTGTTCCACCATGGAGATTTATTTCCTTGTGTGAGTACATCATCTTTCAACGGGGACCCCCAGGAAATCTTGTTTGTCTGAAATTACGGAAAGGAGCACATTTTGGGGGATGGAAGTGGGAATGTGGCCAGCACTTCATAAGCTTTCCCAAATTTAGATACTCTAACAAGACTCCCCAGGAGAAGTGACGGTCAGTTGTTTGCATTGCTGAAAGTCCAACCAGGCTTCACGTGCTGGACTTTCATATATCTGGAGCAGAACTGGTGTTACCCCCTCATTGCCCCTGGAGCCCTTTCTTACACCTCCAACACTTAAACGCTGTACTTCTCTGCCAAAAGTTTGAGCTGTATCCTTGGCACATCCTTTAACCCGTACTGACTAACCACCTGGACAAAATTCACCCCCGTATTGATTTAACCTCCTTCACCTTCCCCCCACCCCCAAGCCCCACACCAATCCTGTTGAAATTCAAACCTAGTAGCATCACGTGTTGCCAGACTTGCCACCGCTTCACCCAGCGATGCCGTGGCTGCCCCTGGGTCGGCAGAAGCCCCTTCCAGCTCCCTGGATGCGTTTCTCCGGCGGGGAGGAGCGCTGCATGAGAGCCAGTCTCTGCTCTTGCCATGCCACCCCCATCTCTCCCCTCCCAACCCCCCCCTTCCTGCTCCTTTGGCCTTTATGGATTACTGGTGAAACTCACTTGTACAGTTTGGATGTTTGATAGATAAAGCACGTATGAAAAAAAAAAAAAAAAAACCAAGGAAAAAAATATAAATACAAAAATCTCAACACTGTGCATTCAGTGTCTTTTCTTTCTAGCTTAAAAGAAGGAAGGTAAATAATGTCAAGTCAATGAATATCAGATATATTTTTTGACTGTACATTACAGTGAAGTGTAATCTTTTTTTTACAACTGCGAGTCCATCTTATTTATTCTTGTAAATGTTCCCAGACAATGTTTGTAATATGGGCTGTGTTGCAAATCCATAAAATAAATCTGTGATCTGAGATTAATGTTTTACTAAGAGACTCTCGTACTTGTGCCTTTTCTTTGCGCTCAGAGGGGACAGTGCCTTGCCAGGAGTGCTGCTGGAAGCCACGGTGGGATTGCATGGAAAAAAACAACATCAGCTCCTTGTCACAGTGACGGGCAGCTGGCTTTGCATCACGCTTATTATTGAGAAGCAGCTCAAGAGCAGCAGAGAGAATTCAGCAGGCCCTTCAGCCTAGCAGCAGATTTTGAGGCAGTCCTCTCAGAAAGCCTGTGTCTGTGAGCTAAGTATTTTTTGTAAATTATAGCCTTAGCAGCATGGGTTAGAGCAAAGCATATTTTCGCAACGTTTTCTTTCTAACGGGTATTGCTGTATTGTTTCCTTAGTGTTCAGCTGCTGAGGAGCCATTGGTAGTTTGTTGCTGAGATTTTTCTGGTGTTTTCTATAGATGGATGCTCAAGGGGTGCAGGTGTCGTGTGCCAGACCCAACTGTAGGATATGGGTGTTGGTAGTGAACATGTTCACACATTTCCCAGCAGGCTGCCATCTTCTGCTCTTCCACCCTCATTTACCAACAGGCACACGTGGCAGTGCTCACCATCCCATTCCATTAGAGCAGAGGAGTAGGCTGTGGGCACGAAAGCAGACAAGACAAGGTGTGCTGAAGACTGCATTGTTCCCAGAATACGAGCAGGAGAGCATCAAGATGAACAGCTTAGAGTGTCAGAACAGGAGAGTCCAGCCATGCTACGCTCATACGACCCTGCTGGTAAGAACTACTCTTTTTGGTGTTCTTAGTTAGCCTTATTTTAAAAAAATAAAAATAAGGCATCTTAACAAGGGTGATATAAGTCCTGTTTTTCTTAAAGCCCGGTAAATCTACCTTGGAAGACTACTGCACTGTTCCTTTCTGTATTGATTCACTATTTGGTTTTGAAAATACTTTGCTCTAATTCTTCATTGCTATGAACAAAACTCTGTTGCTGCACTCCAGGTGTCAGTGGCTGGCTCAGGTTTGGGTGGTTTTTCATTGACCTGATGAAGCAAATTGTCCATCTTAATTGTGGTGAACATTCAGCTCTAACAACTGTTTATTCAAAGAGTTCATTATAATGAGGTTGGACTGTATAAAACACCCTTCAGTTATACAGGTTGTTGTTATACCCGGAGCCAGTTAGAAGGTGATACCAAAGAAATCTCCTCACCACATTGTTAGATTGAGAGGAAGTTTTACCCCTACAGTCCTGACTGTTTAACAGAGACAGTTGTATATTCGTAATGATTAATTACATTTCATCTTGGCACTTTATCCAGATTTATCCAAAATATTTTCCTGACGTTTGATATTAACAACAGGCTGCATTCGTGGAAGGTAAACAGCAGAGACAGCTCTGCCATATTCCAGATGGTCTTATAAAGATACCCATTGAAGTGCCAGCACTGAGAAACAGACACAAATTCACCTTTCTGTCCTCGTTGCTGCCCAGTACAAGGTGGGTTAAAGCTGCTGGGGGGAGACAGATGCAGAAGCCTGAAACGCAGTGGAGTTCCAAGTGCTTCACACCCTCTTCCTGTTGGGAGGTGGGAATCCAGCAGACATTTTATCCAGGTTGGTCATTGCCTTTGAGTATCAGCTGCTGCTTTTCCATCCATCCCCACGATAACCAGTAACATCATACAGGTGGTATTGAGGGGTCCATCAAGTTTGACAGACACTCTTTGAGCTGAAGCTTTCACAGGTTAAACCTTTTAAATATCATTATCTTGTGCTGGGCTGACTGTGCTGCTGCTGTCCAACAGCAGACTTCAAACCTGGGACTTATTCAAGCATGGCTTCCTTCCAAGATGCTTGTCCATCTATAGAGAGGAACGTGGATAACTACTGGTGGTGAGACAAGAGCCTCTCCAGAGGGTGAGTCTGTCTGGGATAAAGCAGTCAAAGGGAGATGGGTTGGATTGTCCTCTGGACATGCCTGTTTTCCTCCACTGATTGCATTAGCTAGATGACCAGTACTGCCCAAGATTAGTTGGACATCTAATTCTGAGATGGCTGCAGTTAGATGAGACGTGTTTCCCCTGTTAATAGGTGTCTGCAAGCAAATGACCTGAGTCATAAATAAAATGGCACAGAGACAGAAGGAACAGATTTAATGCTTCTTGCTTGTGCTTGGAAATTCCTCTTCTGAGCCATCTAACTTGGCCATTTCAGGTCCTCTCTTTCTTTTGTCAAGTTCCACATTTGAAAAAACAAGAAGTATTTTTTAAAAAAATACTGTGCTGGGTTAATTTTACTTTTGTACGCTGAGGTATAACTTTAATTTACAAGAACTAAGCCAAATAAAAAGACTTGTACTCTTTCTTGAAAATATCTTGGGTTTTTTAAGTAATTTCTGTGTCTGTTTGGGACCATGTCATATTTCTTACTAAGTGTATTTATAGAATGGCTTGTAAAAGTTTATCCATACTGTGTTTATATATTGTGAATCAGTAGCTACAGGGCATTTATGCTACAGGTCAATAGGGTTACTTAAAAGTCCAAAACATTGCCTGATGTGTTTATAAACACCTATAATGTGCTCTTTATCCCCAAAGCAATATAATATTTAGTAATCCTTTATTAATACGTTCTAAATTATATACTGTTAAGATAAACTGTAACCTGATGGAATTTTCAGCAATGTGGTGAAATAGCTTTTTTATTGCATATATAAATAGTTCCTCCTAAAACAACTGTGAGAAAAAGCCTGGCTTGCATAGAAAAAGCAATGAAATACACAGAACCTTATTCTGGAGATGGATAAAGCCAGAAGTTTCTAGCAATAATCCTCTTGGCAGGCTCACAGGTAGGATGAATGTGAGCCTTGGTCCATGTAGGATCAAGAGGCTGAAGAGCTTGTACGAAATCCCGGTTTATTTGAAATTTCCAAAGGTGTTCCTGGGAGTATCCTTTCACTTGTGTCTCATGACTGAGTATGCTGAGAAGGATGGGGAGAGGTCACTGGTTATTGCCTGAGCCTGGTATGTAGGAAACACTTTGCTCAGCTCCGTGGACTGAACTCTCTGTTATTAGGAAAGTTAAGCGGTTGGTACTTAGAGCGGTTGGTCATGGCTTTCTCTGCTCAAGTGCCTGAGTGTGGGATATCACAAATGCAAGGTGATACCTAGAGGGATCTTTCTTCCAAATAGTGTGTTCAATTGTGCTTGAGCGGACTTAGACTTTTCCCGTCCATGTAAGGCTTCTAACCCAACAGCAGAGCATGCCAAAGTCACATACAGCAGGAAATCTCCGTCCAGGATTGAAATACTCTGGTTTTGTGCATCGCTCTTGCAAATCATAGAATCATAGAATGGTTAAGGCTGGAAGGGACCTTAAAGATCATCCAGTTCCACCCCCCTGCCCTGGGCACTTCCCACCACACCAGGTTGCTCAAAGCCTTCTCCAACCTGCCCTTGAACCCCTCCAGCGATGGGGCAGCCAAAGCTTTTCTGGGCAACCTGGGCCAGTGTTTCACCATCCTCACAGCAAAGAATTTCTTCCTAGTGTCTAATCTAAATCTCCCCTCTTTTCAGTTTTAAACCCTTCCCCTTTATCCTATGGCTCCCCTCCCTGCTCAAGAGTCCCTCCCTAGCTTTCCTGTAGCCCCTTTAATGACTGGAAGGCTCTTTATAAGGTCTCCCTGGAGCCTTCTCTTCTCCAGGCTGAACAGTCCCAACTCTCTCAGCCTGTCCTCATAGGAGAGGGGCTCCAGCCCTCTGATCATTTTTGTGGCCTCTGCTGGACCTGTTCCAACAGGTCCATGTCCAACCTGTTCAATCAGCAAAGTAGGCAGGCAATTGGGTATGTGTGCAACTGGGTGTGTGTGTGTGTGCTTGCGTGTGTCTTCTGTCTTTTCCTCCTAAAAGCTGAGCACAAACACACCTCTTGACACAAGAGGGACTGGGAAGCTTTATTGGTGGTGCTGATACAATCCAGAGTGCTGACAAGGAAAGAACGGGTTGTCTGGGAAAATGCCGGTGATGTGCAAAGAACCAAAATTATTGTTTATTCTGGTGCCATAGGAACTATCTTGCAAAGAAAAATAGGCTTTGACAAAGGAGGTAATGAGCAAGCCCAGTTCTCTGTGCTTGTGTGTACACGCAGTTGGGTTATAATTACACCACGTGGCTGAATGTGGGAATACACGGCTTGGAAGCAGCCAGCTTCCAGCTCGGCATCGCTACATGCAATCCTGGTTCCTGTCTTCATCAGGGTATGAAGGGTTAGCTATGGCCAAAGTCAAAATTAATACCAAACTCCAAAATAAGCCCTTGGTTTGGTTTGTTTCTACTCTGGATCTTAATGAAATTGCTTGGTTTTCAGATGTTGTGTGTAGAAATTATGTTAGTCTTTACAGCTGTGGGGTTTTTTTATTAAGAAACATGCATGGTATAGGAGAAGGGTTTCTTTGACATTTGGAAAGGGGTTTATTGCTTCCAGTCATGGAGATCCTCCAAGCATCCCTCAACCCATCTTCTGCACAAAACTGAGACCTGTTGCTCATAGCTGTCTGGTGTCCAAGTGAAGAAAGAACTAAGTGCCACTATTCTTTTTTAGTAACATTTTTACACTAAAGTCTAGAGCCTGCAAGCGTTTTATAATGAATGGTATCTGTTATATACGTTCACAGCTTGCTGTGTTACTGGTATATGACCCTTTTATTTTCATCTGGCTCACTCCAGGTTTCACCATCTAAAAATATTCTTGTTCTAGCAGGTGTTGAAATAAAAACCCCCTACCCTTAGAAATCCCAATCCCTCTTGGTGTGGATGTGCTCACCCTGCAGTTGGGTCAGGACTGAAGTGGGAATCTGTGGCTTGGCCTGAGCTTGGGTTTGGAAAATGAGGAGCAAGTAAGTGTGGGGATGGGGATTTGCTCCAGCTCCCTCTGCACCTCACGGACAAGTCGCAGCCTCTCACCCATCCTCGCATCCCCTAGTGTGGTGGGTCCAAGGTAAATAGTCTCCCTTCCCCCAGCCTCCCATCCCTTTATAAACAGAATAGCTGCAAAAACACTCATCGTGCCATGAGCCAGTCGAAACTCCAGCTTGGGCTGTAAACATGCAAATCATTCTCTTTGACAAACTCCTGCCGCTGCTGTTGCTGACGTGAATCAGCTTTGCAAGTTTGGAGAGCTAATTTCTGCAAATTGCAGCTTGGAAATGATAGGACCGGGCTGAAAATGCACACTAACGCTGGGGAAATATAAAGCAGAGAGCAGCTTGATGAAAGAGAATGGATCTCTGTGAGTACCAGGCATCCTAACAGGTTTTGGTCTGAAAGCATGTCAGAATTTATATGCATTGGTCTGTGGAAAACACTGCCCTTTCTTCAGTGCTGCTACTTTTCCCTTTTTGTCTGCTGCTTTTAAAGTAATTTTCCCCCTGTGGACCCTGCACGGAGCTGCTGGAGCAGTGGCAAGTCTTTGCAAGCAGGAGCCATGAGGAGATCAGAGAGGAACGTTTATTCCTGGGAATTGCACGGGATTTTTAGGGCGATAACTCCATCATTTCAGGATGCAATTATTTGCAATTTTCTCGCTCTCTCACAGCCTTCTGAGAAAAAGGGGAGGCTTAGAAGTTATCAGTCCCAAAGCAAGCTCTGAGGGGTTGATAAGAACACGCTGCACCCTTTGAACCTGAGGGACAACCTTAAAAAAAGAGGATTGCAGATGGATTTAACCTTTTTTTTGGTAAATGCAGTCACATTGAGTGGCAAGATGAAATGTTTTCCCAACATGTTCCATCTGATTTGAAATGACCTAAGCACTGAAGTCACTTTCTGTTGCTATTTCTTTGCTCATCGCTTCCTTGTGTGGAGCTGCCCAAGCCCTACCCACCTGCCTGCAGTCTGCACCTTCACTTTTTGGGCAATCCGGGCTTCTGTTTTCTTACAAGTTGAACTTCTATTACTCCTATGTCTTGTATTAGGACATGTGTATATCTCTTTATGTCCTGTATATATTTGTATGTCCTATATAGGCATGTAGAACATACATATATGTACACACAACTTGTAATGCTTTTATGCTTTATGCTCACAGCTCTTATGCTACTTCACATGGGGTTATCTACCAAGCTTGAGGTTCTGTGTGTTATCTTGGGAAGGGGTTAGCCAGGGAGGATGTGCACTGAAGTGATACCTGGTGGGAGGGATGTTGTGGGTGCATTTCTTCCATCATCACAAAGGCCACATTTTGATGTCTTGGCATTTTCTCCCCAAACTTTGCGGCTTATTTGGAACGTGATTGCTGTTTCCCTGAGCAGGCGCTGTGAGAACATGGCTAATTGGGTGGCAGTGACGTAGTTTTTCTCCCAATCTCGCATCTCAGTTCAGTGTGGGAAATTATAGAGGCTTAAAACCCTTTCCTATTTCTGCTGTACCCAGTGCTCAAGCATTTCCCTCGAGCTGAATTGAGTTTGGACTTCACCTTAATTTACATCACTCCTTTTGGAGGAATATTTGTGCATTAGGAGGCAGCTGTGTTTGTTCATCAGCCTGGTAGGAACTGTGGGCTGAGAAGCAGAGGAGGCTACTAGGTGGTAAATAGAGAATTTAAATTTCTGAAAGCTCTCTTAAACCTGTTCAAATCTCTGCGCTGCGTAGATAAGGCGAAGCTGTTGTATGAGCTGACACAGTAGGAACAAACTTCTGGCATATGCGCAGCAGTTACAGCATTAGAATTGTAAAGCACCTTTTTTTTTTTTTTTTTTTTTTTAATCAAGGTAGGAACAAGTTTGAAAGGGTGATTTGTGTTGTGTGTTTTCAGCTACAAACAGAAAAAAAATCACAAGGGATTGGAAAGGAGGTGAGGAAGCTGAGCAAACATGAACAGTCTGATCTAATCAATCTGGTTCCCTCAAATGTTATCACTATTTTACCTCAATTATCTTTTAGTCTCAGGATATCACAAATTTTAGTGTCCTATAAAGGAGAAAAAGCCTTCTCTTCCCTGATATGGTCCTTCCTTCAAGGAAGCGTTAACCCAAAATCTGTGCCTAAGCTGACTTTTTCCTTTATCTTGGTGATAAAAATGTACAGCAAGATGGAAGCAAGTGGATTTGTTTCTCTGCTTGGAGGCTTGTTTGGGTTGGTACGAGCAGGTGACAGCAGCCTGGGGTTCTGCTGAGCCCTGGCACCCTTTGCTATAGAGGGTTTGTTCCTTTGGCTCCGCAGCCAAGGAGGAATCTAACAGACAGAAACTTTGGGGACTCTGACTTCCACCCAAGGGAAAACGTGAGCATCTTTTAAAATTGTGACTATTTCAGGTAAACATACAGAAAGCAAGCATTACTGAGTCACGTAAGGATGTGACGTGTGTCACTCGGGAAAACACTTCCCAGGAAACCTACACTCTCTGTCTCCTTTCCTTATTCCCTGCCTGCTCTGCGACAGGCTAATTGCAAGGCTCCGAGTCGTGTTGGAAGTGCTGTCTTTAAAATCTGAGTGCTACGGTCTGGCCCTGGTTGTAGTGAGGCTGCAGGGGGGATAGAAAAGAAGTATTAATGTATTTTCTGATTGCAAAAGTACTAATTTAACCTAAAACTCAGGTATAGCCATGTGGCTGAAGTTCTTATGTTACAAAAACCACTTGAAAGGGTAAAGGAAAAGACCTGTGTATAAGGTCAAGTGTGTTGCTCGGTGGCTGTATGCTCAAAAACAAATACTGGGATGTTTCCAGAAGGTGGAGAGAGCCGTGGAGGACCTGGAAATGCTGTAAAATGGAGGGAATCAGAGGAAACGAGTGAAGGGACTCAGAACAATTTCTTCAAACCCATGGGCCACAACCATAGAAGCAGCCAGACAGTACAGAAGACCTCCTCACCCTACTGCACGCTGAGGAGACAAAAATCTGGAGCCTTTGGTACCCGCCTTTGAGGTGCAGCCAGCTGGCGTGTTCAGATGTGCTGCCGATGGCAAGCAAAGCCCTTCCCATACTACCTGCTTCTTACAAAGTGGCCACAGCCCACGGGGAAGGGACTGAGTGAGGCCCACAGGGCTCTCCTGGCAAGAAGGTCCGTGTGTGAGAGCTGAGAGCGACGCTGCAGAGGTAGAGCATCCCTTCAGGCAGCCATTTGAGAGAGACGCCAAATAGGAGCACAGGTGTTTATTGATCTGTGGATACTTTAAAGCACAAAGATGACTGTCTAATTAGACTGGAGGTGACACGGAAGCTACTCTGATTGCCCAAGTACCTCAGTCCACCCTGTGTGCAAGCTAGGTGCTGCTGGTGCCGTTACCCTTGATGGCACTGCAGGTGTTTCACTGAATTTCACTGAATTTTTAGAGTTGGAAGGGACCATAGAGATCATCTAGTCCAACTCCCCTGCTGAAGCAGGATTGCCTAGAGCTAGAGCATGTTACTCAGGACTGCATCCAGCCCTTTAGTGATTGTAGGGGTGAACCTCCTCCCTCTGGTCCCAAACCTGGGCAAAATCCTTGAACGAAGTAAAAGGAGAGAAGGCGCCTGTGGCTGCTTTTGTCACACAACTCAGACATCAGCAGAGAGAGAGGATGTTAAAAATGAACTAATGAGCGTTGTTAACAACAACAAAACTGCTGCCTCCAGGCAAAATTTTGCCAGCTTCAGTTTTCCTCTCTTGCAGCTCTCCATATACTGATTAAACTATGACCAAAGCAGAAAATGTTACAGTTTTATTTTTAAGGGGTATAAACAATAGCAGTAGCTTCCATTTGTCCAGAAGGAATGAATATTCGGCTTCCTCTATGAGATGCAGTTGTCGAGAGGTGTTCAGTGACTCTCCCAGCTTCCTGATCCCCACAGCACTTACGCCTGAGAAATATAATCCTTCTGCCATTGTCTGCCTGCGTTCCTTCCTGAGTACACTTGCAGTTGCTGTCATGAAAAACAATTGGAGATAGCAACACTTGTTGGCTTTAAAACTTGCTGGATGACAGCTCAGTCTGGCTTCCAACACAAATGGTCAGGGGAGGAACTGATTCTGCCAGAGAACATGGGGTCCCACATCCACACGTGAAGGACTCTGATGAGCCTTGTGTAGGACTCCCTTTAATCATCTGCTGATAAGGATTTACTCTGCATGGTTAGCACCATTAAGGCTCTGCAAAAATTTCTTTTGTCCCCCATTTCTCTATCTTAAATACGAAAGGGCTCTTGGGAAGAACATCCTGTTGGGCTGTCATGATGAACAGCCTCCATGTCTACATGATAATGATGGAAGCTCTAGCATTATACGGGATCGGTGGGCAAGTAAGAATGACGTCTCTGCACGATTCCTTGCTTTAAAGCACTGCAAATATTCTGAAATGCCTATTTCTGAAATCGTATCTCCCTTTTAAAATCCTGGTGTTTGGTGGTGGTGATGTGTGTCCATTAGAAAGGAAAGTACTGGTAGAAATCTAACACAAGATTTTTGCCTTTCCCTTTACTGAAAACCCAGGCTGTTTTCCTTCTATTAATTCCCCTGTAAGTCTATAGCTACCTATTACCTTGGGCTGCAATGGCTTCAATGGGGTTTTATAAACCTTTGGCCCTGTTGCTATAAAAATCTTCCACGTTTTTGCCAAACCTCCCTCAGAAAGATTACTTTTGCTTAGAAGATGCCAATAAAGGAAATTGCTTTCACAAGGAAAGAGCTAGGCAGACAACCCCAGACCCTTCATTTGGATTTCCTCCAATCTTAAATTTATTGGAACTGGAGAACAATCCCAAATATATTATAAAACGCACCATGGTCCAAGCAGCAAGGTCTCTTTGGGCAGTGCTTAGTCATGTTTCAGTGCCTCCTGCCCCTTCTGCAGTGTTTTCAAAGAAAAAAACCCAAAACCCCACCACCCAGCCGAGCTGTGAAGCGGTTGGCAGAGGGCTGCAGCTGGCAGCAGGGAGGTGAGGAGCCAGCCCGCCGGGTGGCATGGCCACTGTCTGCTTGCAGAAGTGAAAAGTCCCAGATGGCAAGTAGCAGAGCTGCATCTCCTCCCTGTGCCATTCTCTACCACCACTGAAAGGAGGTTTCTTTATTTCTTTCTTTATCTGTGGGTTTGGTTGGGGTTTTTTTTGCTATTTTTTTCTTTAACCCAAATCCCTTTGTGCAATCTTCTTAAGAGCAGCACATGCTGCTGGACCACCTGGAGGGTGATGTATCATGGCATAAGTCGGAAAGGATGAAGCAGAAAGGGGGCTGTTGTCTTTATCCACAGAGGCATAGAATAGAATCATAGAATAGTTCAGGTTGGAAGGGACCTTTAAAGCCCATCTGGTCCAACCCCTTGCAATGACCAGGGCCACCTTCAACCAGAGCAGGTTGCTCAAAGCCCAGTCAAATGAGACCTTGAATATTTCCCAGGATGGGGCATCCACCACCTCTCTGGGTCATCTGGGACAGTGTTTCACCAGCCTCAGTATAAAAAATACCTTCCTTATATCAGTCTGAATCTCCCCTCTTTCAGTTTGAAACTGTTCTCCATCATCCTGTGGCTCCCCTCCCTGATCAAGACTCCCTCTCATGCTTTTCTGGAGCTCCTTTAGGGCCTAGAAGGGGCTCTAAGGACTCCCTGGAGCCTTCTCTTCTCCATGCTGAGCTCCCCCAACTCTCTCAGCCTGAATCTGGTTTAAACTGAAAAATGAACAAGCTTGGGAAGTTAGAGTTCTGTTATTAGCCTGGCCAGGCTGAAAAACAAGGCTGTGCAAATGAACACACGTTCACTTGTGCTTCTTGCCCAGATTTCCTGGATGGATCCTGGAGAGCTGGAACTCGCACCGGGAGCCCCAGGGAGGTGAGAACCAGCACAGAAGACAGCACGGCCACTGCAAGTTGAACATCTCTGCTTCTCTGGCTGCTGTGATTTCTGTTCAGTGCTGTCAGCCCTTCAGCAAGCAAATACCTTCTATCGGAGTGGCAAGTGGCAATGTGTGGGTACATCTATTGGCCCTTGAATGAGTAAAAGGGAATCTGCTGTATGTTGTCACCATGGCCTCTGCCTGAAGCCAGGTGCAGGGACACTCAGGTCACCCTTTGCTGCTCACCTTCCAACAGGACCATCCCCTAAAGCTGGCCAAGCCATGATAAACCATTCAAACGTGGTGTCACTAGGCAGGCGAGTGAGGAATCAATGCTACACACATACAGACACCTCATCCCAGCCTCATATGGTGAGAAGTGGCCTTAAAATGGCTTGTTCCTGGACAGAACAGGACAGCTGTGATAGATCCTTCATCTGTACAGGGAGGGGAAAAGCTTGGGCAGGAACATGGGGAAAGGAGGAGGTTTATTTGCTGGGGGAAACAGACTGAGACAGCAAAATATTAATCCTAATCCATGTCTCTCCAGCTTTATGTCAGTGGATGGAATAGTTGTCGCTTCTTCCTCTCCCCTGCTCTGCGGATTGGGACAGACAATGAAGGAAAAAGTAATGTTGCTTCTCCCTAATGAAGCCACCATTTTTAAAAATTCTTTTTCTTAGTTTATCTTTTATTTTGAAAGTGTTTGAATATGCTGGATCACTTGATATTTTAAAATGTTTTGTAGCTGTTTGACCACAAGAAACACTTTGTCAGCAGTGGTTTGTGGAGAGGTAGGGGGGTTGTTCATATCAGAAAATGGCCGGCTCTTGGGGCAGGCTGAATGCCCGGTGAGATGGGAGGTTGGATGCACACTAGCACATCCAGTGCCAAAACAGACACGTAGCTCAGTTGCTGAAGTGAATTACCACGCAGAAAGAGGCAGTTCCTCTCTTCCTCCCCTTCTCTCCCCACTGTCCCCAGGGCCTCTGCTGTGCAGGAGGCTCCCAGGGCCTGGAGCCCAGAATGGGTCTCCCTGAGCTCCAGGGTTTGGGATCTGGGGAAGGGGCTGTTGGAAAAACTGAGCCTGAAACCACAAACTCAAGTTCAAGGTAAGATTTCACTGAATTTCACTGAATTTCTAGAGTTGGAAGGGACCATAGAGATCATCTAGTCCAACTCCCCTGCTGAAGCAGGATTGCCTAGAGCTAGAGCATGTTACTCAGGAGCATCCAGGCAGGTTTTGAAAATCTCCAAAGAAGGGGACTCCACACCCTCCCTGGGCAGCCTGTTCCAGGGCTCTGGCACCCTCACCATGAAGAAGTTTTTCCTCATATTTGAGTGGAACCTCTTCTGTTCCAACTTGTGCCCGTTGCCCCTCGTCCTCTCGGTGGGAACCACTGAAAAGAGTCTGGCTCCCTCCTCCTTCAACCCTCCCTTGAGATACTTGTAGGCGTTGATAAGGTCTCCCCTCAGCCTTCTCTTCTCCAGACTAAAGAGTCCCAGCTCTCTCAGTCTCTCCTCATAAGGGAGATGCTCCAATCCCTGAATCATCTTTGTAGCCCTACGCTGGAC